>NW_026881996.1:0-38871 GCF_032173495.1 Musca vetustissima
CCTAAAATAATTTTCTTTAATAAATCCACGCCTTGATGGTCCCTAAAATAATTTTCTTTAATAAATCCACGCCTTGATGGTCCCTAAAATAATTTTCTTTAATAAATCCACGTCCCTGAAATAATTTTCTAGTGTAAATCCACGCCTTAATGGATCGAAGTCCTGTAATTGGCCATCATTATGCCTAAAAACCCTCTTGATTATAATTTCTAACAAAAAATTGTCCTCATAGAGTGACATGATGATATGAGGAAAGATTTATCAAATGTTTGTGCCTCCGAAAGGAACTCCCACCCGTTTTGTTTCATAGAGTAAAGTCTGACATTAGTTTCGATTTTTACTCAGCGAAAAAAACTCTAATTTTATTTTCAATTGTTTGCAATTTTTATTAAATTTTATTCCAAATCATTTCAAAATCCTTTAGCCGAACTCCATTTCCTAACCACTCCTGTTCTTCCTGCGGCGACGGGTAATGCGACGACGTCTCACAGCACGATTTTTACGCTGGCGGCGTAGCCTGCGATTGCGTCGGATTTTGCGATTTCGACGTGCTGCTTTGTTGCGACGGTTACGACGATTACGTCTTTGGCGACGGCGAGTACGGCGCATACGACGACGTCGGCGAGCACGTTCTCCCTCATCGTCTTCATCATCGTCCAGAGCATTTTCATCCTCAAGGGAGGCGGCTTCAATTTCATTCTCCTCAATTTCATCCAGAGCCAAGGCACGGGGAGTTGGTGATGGGGCTGTTGGTGCTGGGGCTGTACCTGTTGGGGCTGGTGCTGGTGCTGTAGCTGTTGGTGCTGGGGCTGTACCTGTTGGGGCTGGTGCTGTTGCGGCAGGTGGTGAGGTTGGTGCTGGT
This sequence comes from Musca vetustissima, assembly GCF_032173495.1. Taxonomy (NCBI): domain Eukaryota; kingdom Metazoa; phylum Arthropoda; class Insecta; order Diptera; family Muscidae; genus Musca; species Musca vetustissima. The sequence goes on from NW_026881996.1 coordinate 863, forward strand.
GCAGGGGCTGTTGGGGAAGTAGCTGGTGGTGTGGCACCACCACTTCCAGTAGGAGAAGTAGCAGGAGGTGTAGTACCACCGCCTCCAGCAGTGGGTGAAGTACCACTGCCAGTAGGAGCAGTACCTGTGCCAGTGGGTGAAGTTCCAGCACCAGTGGAAGTTGTAGTAGCCGTATTAGTTGGTGCTGTGCCAGTACCAGTGCCTGTGGTGGTTGGAGTTGTTGGCGTGGTTGGTGCAGTGGGTGCTGTTGTCGTTGTAGTGGTGGTAGGAGCAACAGTGGGTGCGGTGGTACAGAATTGGGTCTTACCCATGGCACAGAGTTTGGCAGCAAAGCCACCGCCACCATTGGCACCACCTTTGCCACCAAAGAAGAAGCCATTCACCACGGCATTCGAACCCAAAAGGGCTACACACAGCACAAGAAATGTTAATTTCATTTTGGAACTCCCTGTCTGCGAGAGGTTGATGCTTAGAGGAGTAATCAAATGAATTTGATGTTGTTATCGGAATTTTCAAAGGTTTATATAGTGAACATTTCGGAAATGGTTGTAAGTTGTTCTTTGGGGTATTGAAGTTGTAGCTGTTGTAATGACAATTGTTCAAACAGAAAAGAATTGGGTCAATAAGATGATGGGTAGGGTAACCCAACATCTGTTTTATTTATGATAATTTGTAATTGGAAGGTTCATTTTTAATTTTGATTAATAAGTTAAGAAAGTTTTAACGAGGATAAAATATTTTTAAGGTCCGCCAATTTATTTGAGAAAATTATTGTTGGGTCCCTCCAGGCCTTATTTTAGTTTCGAAGATTGTTTCAAAGTCCACTAAAACGTCGATGTATTTTAGAAAATGAGGGCATGACCAAAAAATTTTTTTTAAATAATTTTATTAACTTTTGGGTCACACAGGGCTTGGATTTATTTTAGAAAAGTAGTTATATATCCGAGGAAATTATTACAAGGTCCATGAAGCATGGATTCACATTAGAATAACATTTTAGCGCCTACAAGAGGGAATTGATTTTAAAAAGTTATTTTCAGGTCAACCATGGATCTATTTTAGAAAATTACTTTAGGGTCCACTAAGGCGGCGAGTTACTTAAAAAAATGAACTTGGCTACCAAATTTCTTCAATAATAAAACAGCTGTCAGGTTATCTTATCATAATTTTATTGACCCAATTCTTTTCTGTTTGAACAATTGGAGTTGTGTGGACAAACGGAACCTCATTACCCCAAAGAACAACTCACAAACATTCTCCAAATTGTTACACTGCCATCACTATATAAACCTTAGAAAATTCGGATAACAACGTCAAATTCATTTGTTTACTCCTCTAAGCATCAAACTCTCGCAGACAGGGAGTTCCAAAATGAAATTAACATTTCTTGTGCTGTTTATAGCCCTTTTGGGTTCTAATGCCGTGGTGAATGGCTTCTTCTTTGGTGGCAAAGGTGGTGCCAATGGTGGCGGTGGCTTTGCTGCCAAACTCTGTGCCATGGGTAAGACCCAATTCTGTACCACCGCACCCACTGTTGCTCCTACCACCACTACAACGACAACAGCACCCACTGCACCAACCACGCCAACAACTCCAACCACCACAGGCACTGGCACTGGTACAGCACCAACTGCTACCGGTACTACAACTTCCACTGGTGCTGGAACTTCACCCACTGGAACAGGTACTGCACCTACTGGCAGTGGTACTTCACCCACTGCTGGAGGCGGTGGTACTACACCTCCTGCTACTTCTCCTACTGGAAGTGGTGGTGCCACACCACCAGCTACTTCCCCAACAGCCCCTGCACCAGCACCAACCTCACCACCTGCCGCAACAGCACCAGCACCCACAGCTACAGCGCCATCGCCAGCACCAACAGCTACAGCACCAGCACCAGCCCCAACAGGTACAGCCCCAGCACCAACAGCCCCATCACCAACTCCCCGTGCCTTGGCTCTGGATGAAATTGAGGAGAATGAAATTGAAGCCGCCTCCCTTGAGGATGAAAATGCTCTGGCCGATGATGAAGATTATGAGGGAGAACGTGCTCGCCGCCGTCGTCGTATGCGCCGTACTCGCCGTCGCCAAAGACGTAATCGTCGTAACCGTCGCAACAAAGCAGCACGTCGTAATCGCAAAATCCGACGCAATCGCAGGCTACGCCGCCAGCGTAAAAATCGTGCTGTGAGACGTCGTCGCATTACCCGTCGCCGCAGGAAGAACAGGAGTGGTTAGGAAATGGAGTTCGGCTAAAGGATTTTGAAATGATTTGGAATAAAATTTAGTAAAAATTGCAAACAATTGAAAATAAAATTAGTGTTTTTTTCGCTGAGTAGAAATCGAAAGTAATGTCAGACTTTACTCTTTCGGAGGCATAAACATTTGATAAATCTTTCCTCATATCATCATGTCACTCTATGAGGACAATTTTTTGTTAGAAATTATAATCAAGAGGGTTTTTAGGCATAATGATGGCCAATTACAGGACTTAGGTCTATGAGGGAAAATCAGCTGACTTATTATCAAAAGCAAATATTGTTAAACACTCTGGCCCTATAAAAGATTTGTTATTTCTCGAAGTCCTCCATCAAGGCATGGATTTATTAAAGAAAATTATTTTAGGGACCATCAAGGCGTGGATTTATTAAAAATAAAATATTTGAACGCCCACCAGGGCGCCGATTAATTAACAAATATATTTTAGGGTCCACCAAATCGGGGATTTATTAAAGAAAATTATTTTAGGGACCATCAAGGCGTGGTTTTATTAAAGGAAATTATTTTAGGGACCATCAAGGCGTGGTTTTATTAAAGGAAATTATTTTAGGGACCATCAAGGCGTGGTTTTATTAAAGGAAATTATTTTAGGGACCATCAAGGCGTGGTAAATTATTTTAGGGACCATCAAGGCGTGGATTTATTAAAGAAAATTATTTTAGGGACCATCAAGGCGTGGATTTATTAAAGAAAATTATTTTAGGGACCATCAAGGCGTGGTTTTATTAAAGAAAATTATTTTAGGGACCATCAAGGCGTGGTTTTATTAAAGAAAATTATTTTAGGGACCATCAAGGCGTGGTTTTATTAAAGAAAATTATTTTAGGGACCATCAAGGCGTGGTTTTATTAAAGAAAATTATTTTAGGGACCATCAAGGCGTGGTTTTATTAAAGAAAATTATTTTAGGGACCATCAAGGCGTGGTTTTATTAAAGAAAATTATTTTAGGGACCATCAAGGCGTGGTTTTATTAAAGAAAATTATTTTAGGGACCATCAAGGCGTGGTTTTATTAAAGAAAATTATTTTAGGGACCATCAAGGCGTGGTTTTATTAAAGAAAATTATTTTAGGGACCATCAAGGCGTGGATTTATTAATGAAAATTATTTTAGGGACCATCAAGGCGTGGATTTATTAAAGAAAATTATTTTAGGGACCATCAAGGCGTGGTTTTATTAAAGAAAATTATTTTAGGGACCATCAAGGCGTGGTTTTATTAAAGAAAATTATTTTAGGGACCATCAAGGCGTGGTATTATTAAAGAAAATTATTTTAGGGACCATCAAGGCGTGGTTTTATTAAAGAAAATTATTTTAGGGAACAAATTGATTTGGCTAATTGGATTTATTAAAGAAAATTAGTTCAAGGGCCTTTAGGCGTGGATTTAACACAGAAACCTAGGGCCTTAATGATGATGTGGATTTATTAAAGAATAATGACTTTCAAGGGGAAACCTTGGTGGATCGCTGTGGAAAATTTATTAAAGAATATTTTTAGACTAGGAATTTTGGATTTATTAACATTTTTAGGATCTCTGAGGCGTGGATTTATGTAAAGTTTTGTTTTCAGGGCCAATGAGGTTTGTGGATTTATTAAAGAATATTGCTTTAAGGTGCCGTGTGGTCGTGGATCTTATTAAAGATATTATTCAAGGGCATAAATTATAATTATTAAAGGTATAATTCAAGTTGTTGTATTTGTATAGTTTTCATTTTATTATAAGGCGTGGATTTATTAAAGAAAATTATTCAAGAGCCAACTGAGGCGTGCAGGTAGTAAACAATATTTTTCAAGGGCCAACCAGGCGTGGATTTATTAAAGACTATTAATTCAAATCCAACGATTTTTGGATTTTTAATGCTAAGACCATAATATCAAGGATCCACAAGGCGTGGATTTATTAAAGACATTTATTATAATAAGGTCTTCCAAGGCGTGGTCAACCTTAAAGAATTATAAATCTAAATCGAACATAATTTCCTAGTGGTGGTCATCAATGGAGCCCTAGGGAATTAACTTTTTAAATTGATTTTTATTTTTTTATAACAAGAAAGATTTTTCAAGTGAACACGCGTGGATTTAATACAGAATCTATTTTGTTTTAAATCCCTAGGCGTGGATTTTTAAAGAAAATTTTTCACAGAATTCCGAAGGCGTGGATTTATGCCACAATAAATTCAGTTCAAGCATTTACTTACCACACTAAATACAAATGAAATAAATATTAATTTTTTGTAGACTGTTTAAAGACAACTTAACGGCAATGTTTGATGTGACTTGGCTGAGTTGCATATGGTGTCCACACACAAGTATGCCATTGCGGATGTCCGACACCCTCAAGCCTAGTAGGTGGAGATTCTGTGAATTTTTCTATAAACTTCAATAAATTCTGATACGAAATTAAATTCTGTTTTCCAATAAATTGTTCGAACACTTGATCCGCAGCATGATTGTCTCCAGTGGAAAATCGGCAAGCGTCTCTTTTCAACTGGTAATGAAAAATATTGTGGGCGCTGGCGTCGACAAATGGTGTTGCAATTGACCAGGGGTCAATATAACAGCCACATGACATCATTCACATAACATGGAATGATGTTCAGAGTAATTTTAAAATTTAGCTGGAATTCAGAATAAAATTAGAAACGGATTATACGTCCATTTTGAGCTAATTTTATTTTTCGAATATCCCAATGAAAATACGGAAAAAATAGGATTTCCATCTAAATATCAACGTCTAGCCATATGAGGTCAATAATCAAATTCACCATAACCACACATAGACACTCATATCTACACATCTAACTTTCATTTAACAATTTCAAATTAGCGCGAGAAAAAAATGCATGCCGACCACAAACCACAAACGCCGTAAAGAGGCCGGAGGCAGATGAACTACCAATGAAGAAGTTTTTAAAAATATTTCACACTTTTACTTCGATTGCTTATTGAATAGAGGTAATAAGTGAAATGTCACTTACTATGTTCGGCTGGACCGAACATTTGATACCATCCATGAAAAGGAGGTAACCATTCAAAACAAAATCGACTTCTATGCGGACTTTAATAGCCCAAATTTCCCTTTTTGGGCTAATCCCCTAATATGGAAATTTTTTAATAAAGAAGATGTATCGATTTAATTAGGAAAGTTATTCTAAGTTCCATCAAGTTGGCATTTATTAAGGGAAATTATGTTAGGGATCATCAAGGCGTGGATTTATTAAAGAAAATTATGTTAGGGACCATCAAGGCGTGGATTTATTGAAGAAAATAATGAATTATGAAATGAATCCCCCAACAAAAATTCTTCGAACATAAAACTGCTGTCAGCTTACCCTCACCATCATCTCATCGACCCACTTCTATTCTATTTGAACAGTTGCAGTTGAGGAAACAAACCCAACCTCAATACCCCAAAGAACAACTTACAAACATTCTCCAAATTGTTTGGGTTCAAATGCCATGGTGAATGGTTTTTTCTTTGGTGGCAAAGGTGGTGCCAATGGTGGCGGCGGTTTTGCTGCCAAACTTTGTGCCATGGGTAAGACCCAATTTTGTACCACCGCACCCACTGTCGCTCCTACCACCACTACAACGACAACAGCACCCACTGCACCAACCACACCAACAACTCCAACAACCACAGGCACTGGCACTGGTACAGCACCAACTGCTACTGGTACTACAACTTCCACTGGTGCTGGAACTTCACCCACTGGTACAGGTACTGCACCTACTGGCAGTGGTACTTCACCCACTGCTGGAGGTGGTGGTACTACACCTCCTGCTACTTCTCCTACTGGAAGTGGTGGTGCCACACCACCAGCTACTTCCCCAACAGCCCCTGCACCAGCACCAACCTCACCACCTGCCGCAACAGCACCAGCACCCACAGCTACAGCGCCATCGCCAGCACCAACAGCTACAGCTCCAGCACCTGCCCCAACAGGTACAGCCCCAGCACCAACAGCCCCATCACCAACTCCCCGTGCCTTGGCTCTGGATGAAATTGAGGAGAATGAAATTGAAGCCGCCTCCGTTGATGAGGATGAAAATGCTCTGGCCGATGATGAAGATGATGAGGGAGAACGTGCTCGCCGCCGTCGTCGTATGCGCCGTACTCGCCGTCGCCAAAGACGTAATCGTCGTAACCGTCGCAACAAGGCAGCTCGTCGTAATCGCAAAATCCGACGCAATCGAAGGCTACGCCGCCAGCGTAAAAATCGTGCTGTGAGACGTCGTCGCATTACCCGTCACCGCAGGAAGAACAGGAGTGGTTAAGTAATTCCAATTTAAGCAAAGAGCGATTTTCAAGGATTTGTTATAAAACTCAATGATTTAATAAAATAGTTAGAAATATTTCCAAATAAATTGATGTGGTTTTATTGCTGAGTAGTGGAGGGTGGGAACGTAAGGGCTTTCCTATTATATAAAAACTGGATGCTTCCTAAGGAAATATTTTTGATAATCTTTCAGATGATGTGATTCTAGAATGCGGAGAAATTTCTTATAGACTACCATGAATGGAGTGTCGTAGGCATATTCGAGGTAAAAAGTATAGGACTTCTGTTGTGAAAGAACTTTCAGCAAGTGGTGTATGATTAGATGCTGTGAATTCAATTACCTATATACCAACTTCCCAAGGCCTGTACGTTTGTAGGTTACCCTCGAGAGATCTTGTAAATATAGATAACCAATGGAAGGTGCTTATGTCTATAAAGAACCTTCAGCTGGCTGTTACTCCATGGGCAATTATTATTAATTATTTTTTTCATACAGAGGACTTTTCAACTATAGAAGTCCTGTAGAAGGACCGTTAAGACTTATCTTAGAGGCAGGTTTCATAGTAGAAATTTTAAAAGTATTTTCGATTGTAAAAATTATTTTCTTAGTCGCAGATCCATCCGTAATAGGTATAGATGCATATTTTTTCGGAGGACCATCCAGACAATAGGTGTAGATTTTTTAAATGACCATTTTGTCACAGGTCTATCTGAGGCGTGGATTTTTTAAATGAATATTTTTAAGAGGACCATCCAGGCGTGAATTTTTTAGATGAATATTTTTTTCAGAGGTCTATCTGAGGCGTGAATTTTTTAGATGAATATTTTTTTTAGAGGTCTATCTGAGGCGTGGATTTTTTAAATGATTATTTTTTCAGAGGTCTATCTGAGGCGTGGATTTTTTAAACGAATATCTTTTCAGAGGTCCATCTGAGGCGTGGATTTTTTAAATGAATATTTTTCCAAAGGTCTATCTGAGGCGTGGTTTTTTTTTAAATTAATATTTTTCAGAGGTCTATTTGAGGCGTGGAATTTTTAAATGAATATTTTTTCAGGGGTCTATCTGAGGCGTGGTTTTTTTAAATTAATATTTTTCAGAGGTCTATTTGAGGCGTGGAATTTTTAAATGAATATTTTTTCAGGGGTCTATCTGAGGCGTGGTTTTTTTAAATTAATATTTTTCAGAGGTCTATTTGAGGCGTGGATTTTTTTAATGAATATTTTTTCAGAGGATCATCAACAACCTTCCTTACTTATATACAGTTTAAAAAGTTGCCAATGATAGTAAACAGCTTACCCTGCAGTTGCAACTTCTTGACAGATTCAATCTCCTTCATTCGTTTAGCTATCAGCGAAAATAACAACATCCATAGCACAGATGTGTCAGGCAGCAACAGTACAGCTTCCTTAGTAACTTGGTCAATATCAGAGGCGAGACAGGATACGATATGGAATCTAAGCAGACGAAAAAATAAAACTAAATAAAAAGGGAATCAGACAAAAATATAAAGACGTCAACAACATTAATACAATTTCATGACATCTGTCCAATATGTCATGACAACTGTGGCTTATATTGCAAAAACATGTTTAAGCCCGGATCACAGCAGGACAATATTGAACTGGTGCTTAATATTGAAAAAGAACGAAAATTCTTCTTTAATAAATCCACGCCTTGGATAGGCCTTGAAAAAAGTCTTCTTTAATAAATCCACGCCTTGGCTAAGCCTTGAAAAAGTCTTCGTTAATAAATCCACGCCTTGGATAGGCCTTGAAAAAAGTCTTCTTTAATAAATCCACGCCTTGGATATGCCTTGAAAAAATATTCTTTTATAAATCCACGCCTTGGATAGGTCTTGAAAAAGTCTTCTTTAATAAATCCTCCAAGGCGTGGATAGGCCTTGAAAAAAGTCTTCTTTAATAAATCCTCCAAGGCGTGGATAGGCCTTGAAAAAAGTCTGTTTAATAAATCCACGCCTTGGATAAATCCACCCCTTGGATAAATCCATCCTTGGATAAATCTACGCCTTGGATAGGCCTTGAAAAAGTCTTCTTTAATAAGTCCACGCCTTGGATAGGCATTGAAAAAAGTCTTCTTTAATAAATTCACGCCTTGGATAAACCTTCAAAAAAGTCTTGTTTAATAAATCCACGCCTTGGATAAGCCTCGAAAAAATATTCCTAAAAAAATGTACGCCTCTGATAGGCCCTGTGCTCTCCCGTCCTCTGTTACACCAAACCCTTGTAATTCATCAATGAATTCGATATGTTCAATGGAAAAATCTCCAGCTGAGTACACATCCACACACAAACAACACATGTAGAAATTTCGAACTTTCTCCGAATATTCTACCGCATGTGGTAAAATGTTATTTCTGTTAATTCTAATCAAATAAACATTAATCTAAATATTATACCAGAGAAAATAGATCATTACAAAATGGGTCGATATCTGCTGTTGTGGCTGTGCGTGTGTGTGTAATTACATGTAACGCTAATAAAACAACAATTAGTTCTGAGAACACACTCCATACCGGGCGCAGATACCAATCCGATGCGATCCGATCATTTTATTATGTTGTTCATACAAGAGGTGGCTCCAATGTGGCCTCAACCGAAGTGTGCATGTGTGGCTGTGTGTAATAGCAATTGTAAGCAGCTTAATGTTAACTTAGTTAATTTCTTTTGTTTGTCTGTAATTTAAATTGGTTTTAGTATTATTATGTTGCCTTGGATAACATCTCATTTAGAAGAGGTATTTTGGCAAAAAATAGGTATATTCCCTTTTTTATGGTAAAAAGCAAAATAAACTAAGTTACAATTCAAATCATATCAAAATAGAAACTTTTGCATATATTAAAGTAGACTTTTTTCAAGGCCTATACAAGGAGTGGTTTTTTTAAAGAAGACTTTTTTCAAAGGCCTATCCAAGACGTGGATTTATTAAAGAAGGCTTTTTTAAGGCCTATCCAAGGGGTGGATTTATTAAAGAAGAGTTTTTTCAAGGCCTAACCAAGGCGTGGATTTATCAAAGAAGACTTTTTTCAAGGCGTGGATTTATTAAAGAAGACTTTTTTCAAGGCGTGGATTTATCAAAGAAGACTTTTTTCAAGGCGTGGATTTATTAAAGAAGACTTTTTTCAAGGCGTGGATTTATTAAAGAAGACTTTTTTCAAGGCGTGGATTTATTAAAGAAGACTTTTTTCAAGGCGTGGATTTATTAAAGAAGACTTTTTTCAAGGCGTGGATTTATTAAAGAATATTTTTTCAAGGCGTGGATTTATTAAAGAATATTTTTTCAAGGCGTGGATTTATTAAAGAAGACTTTTTTCAAGGCGTGGATTTATTAAAGAAGACTTTTTTCAAGGCGTGGATTTATTAAAGAAGACTTTTTTCAAGGCGTGGATTTATTAAAGAAGACTTTTTTCAAGACCTATCCAAGGCGTGGATATATTAAAGAAGTCCTTTTTCAAGGCCTATCCAGGGCGTGGATTTATTAAAGAAGTCCTTTTTCAAGGCCTATCCAGGGCGTGGATTTATTAAAGAAGACTTTTTCAAGGCCTATCCAAGGCGTGGATTTATTAAAGAAGACTTTTTTCCAGGCCTATCCAAGGCGTGGATTTATTAAAGAAGACTTTTTCAAGGTCTATCCAAGGCGTGGATTTTTTAAAGAAGACTTTTTTCAAGGCCTATCCAAGGCGTGGATTTATTAAAGATTCATTTTCCAAGGCCTATCCAAGGCATGGATTTATTAAAGAAGAATTTTTTCAAGGAATATTTTTTTGAGATCATGTCTTATTTTTTTGAATTTATTATTTTTCGTTCCGCTAGGATGTTGGCTTAAAAATGTTGTGGCAATATATGCCACAGTTGCAATGACATATTGGACAGATGTCATGAAATTTTATTAAAGTTGTTGACGCCTTTATATTTTTGACTGATTCCCATTTTTATTTAGTTTTCTTCTTTTTCGTCTGCTTAGATTCCATATCGTATCCTGTTTCGCCTCTGATATTGACCAAGTTACTAAGGAAGCTGTGCTGTTGCTGCCTGACACATCTGTGCTATGAATGTTGTTATTTCCGCTTATAGCTAACCGAATGAAGGAGGTTAAATCTGTCAAGAAGTTGCAACTGCAGGGTAAGCTGTTTACTATCAGTGGCAACTAAATGTTCATTTAAAAATCCACGCCTAGATGGTTCTCTGAAAAAATATTCATTTAAAAATCCACGCCTAGATGGTTCTCTGAAAAAATATTCATTTAAAAAATCCACGCCTTTTGCATGGATGGGATGGTCCTCTGAGAAGATACTCATCTATACCTATTATGGATGGATCTACGACGCAGAAAATAATTTTTACAGTCTAAAAGATTTTTAAAATTTGTACTATGAAACCTGCGGTAAGTCTTTACGGGCCGAATGCCCTATACAGGACATCTATAGTTGAAAAGTCCTCTATAGGGAGAAAATAATTCATAATAATTGCCCATGGTTTTAAAGCCAGCTGAAGGTTCTTTATAGACATAAGGACCTTCCACTGTTTGTCTTTATTTACATAATTGACTCTCGAGGGTAACCTACAGGCCTTATAAAGGTGGTATATAGGAAAATTAGATTCACAACATCTATTGTTACATTACTGGCTGAAAGTTTTTCCTCAACAGAAGTCCTATAATTTTTCCCTCATAGTTGCCTAAGACCCTCCATTGATGGTAATATATAAGAAATTCCTCCGCACTCTAGAATCACATCATCTGAAAGATTAGAAAGAATCACGGTTTTGTATGATAGAGAAAACCCTTACGTTTCAACCCTCCACTACTCAGCAATAAAACAAATTAAATTTATTTGGAAATATTTCTAATTGTTTTATTAAATCATTGAGTTTTATACCAAATCCTTGAAAATCGATCTTTGTTCAAATTTCATTCCCTTAACCACTCCTGTTCTTCCTGCGGCGACGGGTAATGCGACGACGTCTCACAGCACGATTTTTACGTTGGCGGCGTAGCCTGCGATTGCGGCGGATTTTGCGGTTACGATGAGCTGCCTTCTTGCGACGGTTACGACGATTACGTCTTTGGCGACGGCGAGTACGACGCATACGACGACGGCGGCGAGCACGTTCTCCCTCATCATCTTCATCATCGACCAGAGCATTCTCATCCTCATCAAGGGAGGCGGCTTCAATTTCATTCTCCTCAATTTCATCCAGAGCCAAGGCACGGGGAGTTGGTGATGGGGCTGTTGGTGCTGGGGCTGTACCTGTTGGGGCTGGTGCTGGTGCTGTAGCTGTTGGTGCTGGCGATGGCGCTGTAGCTGTGGGTGCTGGTGCCGAAGCTGTGGGTGCTGGTGCTGTTGCGGCCGGTGGTGAGGTTGGTGCTGGAGCTGTTGGGGCTGGAGCAGTGGCAGTAGCTGTCGCCGTGGCTGTTGCGGTTGGTGTAGCACCACCGCTTCCAGTGGGTGAAGTACCACTGCCAGTAGGTGCAGTACCTGTACCAGTGGGTGAAGTTCCAGCACCAGTTGATGTTGTAGTAGCCGTATTAGTTGGTGCTGTACCTGTACCAGTGCCTGTGGTGGTTGGAGTTGTTGGCGTGGTCGGTGCAGTGGGTGCTGTTGTCGTTGTAGTGGTGGTAGGGGCAACAGTTGGTGCGGTGGTACAGAATTGGGTCTTACCCATGGCACAAAGTTTGGCAGCAAAACCGCCGCCACCATTGGCACCACCTTTGCCACCAAAGAAGAAGCCATTGACCACGGCATTAGAACCCAAAAGGGCTACACACAGCACAAGAAATGTTAATTTCATGTTTGGAACTCCCTGTCTTCGCGAGTCAGATGCTTTGAGGAGTTATCAAATGAATTTGATGTTGTTATCGGAATTTTCGAAGGTTTATATAGTGATGGCAATACGAAAATTAGGAAATTTTTGTAAGTTGTTCTTTGGGGTATAGAAGTTCCGTTTGTTCACACAAATGCATTTGTTCAAACAGACTAGAATTGGGTCAATGAGATGAATGGGTAAGGTAACCTAACAGCTGTTTTTTTATAATTTTTTGGTGGGAGGTTTATTTTGTGTTTGGATTAAATTGTTAAAAACATAGATAGGTAACATCCAATTTTCAGTATTTTGAACGTATAAGCGGTATTTTCAATATTTGTCTGTAAAATATTTGGCTGTAAAACTTCCTCTCAGAAAATATTCATGGTAGGTCCAAATTCTCATATAGCTGTTTGATGGATTAGGGTTTGCAAATCATATTCCATATGTTTTAGGTTCGAATTTTCCAACTAGGTTAAATAATCCATATAAGGTTCCGAACCAATTATAAATATTAAAGGTTAAAAGGTCTACTGAACTACAAAGACTGTTTATAAATTTAAAAACCAGTAAGGAAAGTAGTAAAGTCGGACGGGGCCGACTATATGATACCCTTCACCACTATGGGTATATTAAACAGGACTCTTAACATGAAATTGGATGAAATAAAATATGTGATATTTATCTACATGTGAATCTACCTAGATCTATCCATAAAGTATGTAAATCGACTTCAAACAAATAAAAATAGGTCATCTGTTGGGCTATGTCTGTACTTCTACAAAACCCAACTACGTAATTCTATGCTCAATTTTGTAAGTTGTGCAAAATTTGATGTCAATCTGACTAACATGATTAGTTTGATGCCCAATTTACTTGAAATCAGGCAAAAAAATATATATGGAAGCTCTATCCAAATATTAAGCGATTTCAAACAAACTTGTCACTGGTTAGGTCATACTAATTTCAGAACGTTTTGTTCCTACCAGCATATTGGTTCCTTGGTGCGTCAATTACTTAAAATCAATCTAAATTAAAAGGGAGCTATATCTAAATCTGAACCCATTTTCACGAAACAAGGCAGATATCACTCTAGGCTCAATTCAGTACGTTATGCCAAATTTCGTGCAAATCGAAAGATATATAGCGACTTTGGTGCACCATTTACATGAAATCGGACGAAACTATATATGTGAGCTATATCGAAATCAGTACCGATTTTCTCGAAACTTGGCAGACATCACTCTAGGCTCATTTCAGTACGTTATGCCAAATTTCGTGCAAATCGAAGGATATATAGGGTCTTTGATGCACTATTTATATGAAATCGGACGAAACTATATATGGGAGCTATATCTAAATCAGGACCGATTTTCACGAAACTTGGCAGACATCATTCTAGGTTCAATTCAGTACGTTATGCTAAATTTCGTGCAAATCGAAAGATATATAGGGACTTTGGGGGCAACATTTACATGAAATCGGACGAAACTATATATGGGAGTTATATCTAAATCTGGACCGATTTTCTTGAAACTTGGCAGACATCACTCTAGGCTTAATTCAGTACGATATGTCAAATTTCGTGCAAATCGAAAGACATATGGGGACTTTGGGGCACCATTTACATGAAATCCGACGAAACTATATATGGGAGCTATATCTTAATGTGGACCGATTTTCACGAAACTTGGCAGACATAATTCTAGGATCAATTCAGTACGTTATACCAAATTTGGTGCAAATCGAAAGATATATAGGGACTTTGGTGCACCATTTACATGAAATCGGACGAAACTATATATGGGAGCTATATCTAAATCTATACCGATTTTCACGAAACTTGGCACATATCATTCTAGACCTAAATGATTAGGCTGTACCAAATTTCGTGCAAATCGAGTAATATATAGGGACCGTTTACATTAAATCGGTAAAATATATATATGGGAGCTGTATCTAAATCTGAACCGATTTTTCCCAATTTCAATAGGGTTCGTTCTTGGGCCAATTAAATGAGCTGTTCCAAATTTCGTCCCATTTGGATCATAAATGCGACCTGTACTTTGTTTACAATTTAACATGTACAGACATACAGACAGACAGACGGACGGACATGCATAAATCGACTTAGAAAGTGATTCTATGCATATTCTCAAAAGGAACCATGGGTCTATCTCGATTATTTTTGCCTGTTACAAACATATGCACAAAGACATAATACCCTGTACCACAGTGTGGTGAAGGGTATAAAAACCAGTAAGGAAAGTAGTAAAGTCGGACGGGGCCGACTATTTCATAACCGTTACCACTTTGGGTATATTTAGAAGATGCATCGTAACAGACGTCACATTTTTAAACGACTTTTGAGATGAAATTGAATTAAATGAAATATGAGATCTGTATTTATATGTGAACCGACTTAAATCAATCCTTACTCACCTATACACATTTTCATTTCATTAGGATAGATTTAGGGTAGTTTTGCACAATGGAACAAAATGTTATAAACTGTGCACAATTTGATCCAAATTGGACAGCAGATCATTATATGGGAGCTGCATCTAAATCTGAACCGATATCAATAAAACTTGGTACACATTAGGCTATACTAACTTCGTATTGACAGTATGTTGTGCAATATTTCGTGCCGATCGGCCTAACATTTGACTCTTTGGTGAACCATTTACATAAAATCGGACGAAAATATATACGGTAGACATATCTAAATTTGAACCGATTTTCACGAAGCGTAGCAGACATCATTCTAGACTCAATTCAATACTCTATGCCAAATTTCGTGCAAATCGAAAGAAAAACAGGGGCATTGGTGTTCCATTAACATTAAATCGGACGAAAATATAATTAGACCTATATCGAAATCTAAATCGATTTTCACGATTCTTAGCACATATCATTCTGGACTCAGTTCAGTACGCTATGATAAATTTCGTGCAAATCGAAAGAAATGTAGGGGCTTTCTTGCACTATTTACCTAAAATCGGACGAAAATGAGTATGGGAGCAATATCTAAATCTGAACCGATTTTCACATTTTACACATCATTGTGGTCTTAATTTAGTCACTGTACCAAATTTCGTGCAAATCGAATCGGAGTTTAGTGCGCCATTCACATTAAATCGGATAAATATCTAAATCTGAACCGATTTTTCCCAATTTCGGTAGGTTTCGTCATTGGGCCAAATAAATTAGATGTGCCAAATTTCATGCAAATCGGATCATAAATGCGACGGATGGATGGACGGACATGCATAAATCGACTCAGAGAGTGATTCTATGAATATTCTCAAAAGGAACCATTTGTCTATCTTGCTTCCTTTTGCCTGTTACAAACATATGCACAAGGGTATAACAAGATTTATAGGCGATCCGGCTTCTGTCCAGCTCATCCAATTTGATAGACCATGTTGCGAGATGTTGCCTTCCACTAGATCTTTTTATCGACTTCGTGACCTTCCTCTTCTACGTGAACCATCAGTTGGCTCGCTTTTGTATGCCTTTTGAGCTGGGGCATCCTCACCCATTTGCACAAAATAACCTAGCTAACGTGGTCGCTGCAGTTCGATACGTCTGACTATGTCGGTGTCCGAGAATAGATGGTACAACTAATGGTTCATTCGGTGGCGATATTCACCGTCGACGCAGGTCTCCAATAGATCATTCGGAGAATATTTCTCCCATACATTTCAACAGCGGCCTCATCTGCTTGCACAAGTACCCATGTAGAGTGTGAGTTTGGTCTGGCGGGAGGTGGCCTTGTTCTTTTACTGCTTACTCAGATCATAGTAGCATCTTTTGGCCAACACTATTCTCCTCCGGATTTCAAATCTGATGTTATTAGATTTGTTTACAGCGGTACCGAGGTATACCTCGAAGTTGTAGTTTCCAAATTTCACAGCTAGTTCGAGTCTACTGGACGTCTTGCGCGTTGATACCATCAGCTGAGTCTTCTCGCCATTTACTGTCTGTTCCACTCCTTCTTAATTCGTTCAAAGGTCGAACTTAATTCGTTCAAGCGGCTGTTACCGCTCATAAAGTTCGACCCATTATGTCGATGTCGGTGGCGTAGGCGAGTAATATGTGCTGTTTGGTGTACAGAGTGACATTTTTGATCACATTTGCATCTGGTATGACCTTTCAAACAGGATGTTAAACAGGTCACACGACAAACTATCACATTGCCTGAATCCTCCTTCTGTATTAAAGGACTCTGAGAGGTGCTTTCCGACTTTAACTGCAGGCCGAACGCAGACATGGCTTTGAACACCTAGGTCTGTCGAATGTGGCTTTATAGGTGAAATGTCATGTATTTTTCGTAGGTCTATTCCAGGATTTGGCGCAGTATGAAAATCTGGTCAATGGTGGATTTGCCAGGCCTGAAGCTGCATTGGTATTATCCAATAATGTCATTGACCATTGGCTTCAGTCGTTCACACAGTACGCTGGATAGCACTTTATATGCGATGGGAAGAAGACTAATTCCTATATAGTTGGCACATATCGTCTTGTCTCCATTTTTGTTGGTGCGGCTTAAAAAATTCACTCATTTTTGAGTTTTATTTAATGTAATTTTTAATCATGGTCCTTGAAGTAATATTCTTTAAAAAGTCTACGCTTATGCTTGTTAAAAAAAAAATAATAAAAATTAAATATAAAATAACATATTGCAACAATGTTTGTTAATTTTCCAAAGTATTTTGAATTAAAATTAAAAAAAATCAATCTTATTATTTATTTCCCACAATAATCGTATGAGGCAACCAGTAACAAAAACCGCATGCAAAGTAACCACAAAAATTTTATTCATTTTGTTTTTCTATCCCGACTTCTCTACCTCCATCCTTCCCTCCACCTTCTGACAAAAAAGTCACAACAACCTTGACAACTATGACTACCACATATATGTGTGACAATGATGATGGCCAACAATTTCCGATTTTGAGCTGACAAGAAAGTCAGGCCCAAAGCATACCAACAATTATTGATCAAGAAAACCAACCAACGATGGAATTGATGAATGAACGAATAGATGAATAAATCAGCCACACACAATGAATGGCCGAATGGGTGAATGAATGACTGAATCAAAACGAAAACGAAAGGCAATATCAATTATGGATATGAATAACAGCGAAGTAATCATGAAACCTCCACCACCAGCGACCACCAGTATTGGTATCCAGGGGGCATTATTTATGCCAACACCTCCTCTTTGGTATAATCTTGGCATGACATGCAATCATTCAACCGCAGCGGTCCCCATCCATAAAAAAACAGCTACAGATTAAACAGAAATTCCACAGAAGAAGACGATGGCGAAGGTATTTCCAAAAATAACTCTCAGCATTTATTTGTGGTGATAGTTCACTTGGTGATGATGATGAAGACGACTTCTTCATCATCGTAATGAAGAAGTCGTTGAACAGTCAGTCAATGAGGTGTATTTTATTTTTGGTGTAACCATGGGAGTATATTTTAAGTACATCCAGTGAAAACTCTATTGTGGCTTCACCTAGTGGTGGTAATTGGGTGGAGAAAAAGTAAAAGCTATCACATGTATCACAGATAAACAAATTTCAGTAATTTAAAGCAGGGTCAACAATATTTTTCATAGTCTAAAATAGAAGTAAATTTTTAAAAAATATTTTTTCAAAGATTATGAAAAAGGGCTATTTGAAGCTTGGATTTATAAAAAATATTTTCCAAGGCCTATCTAAGGAGTGGATTTATTAAAGAAGACTTTTTTCAAGGCCTATCCAAGGCGTGGATTTATTAAAGAAGAATTTTTTCAAGGCCTATCCAAGGCGTGGATTTATTAAAGAAGAATTTTTTCAAGGCCTATCCAAGGCGTGGATTTATTAAAGAAGAATTTTTTCAAGGCCTATCCAAGGCGTGGATTTATTAAAGAAGACTTTTTTCAAGGCCTATGCAAGGCGTGGATTTATTAAAGAAGACTTTTTTCCAGGCCTATCCATGGCGTGGATTTATTAAAGAAGACTTTTTTCAAGGCCTATCCAAGGCGTGGATTTATTAAAGAAGACTTTTTTCAAGGCCTATCCATAGGCATGGATTTATTAAAAAAGAAGTTTTTCAAGGCCCATCCAAGGCGTAGATTTATTAAAGAAGACTTTTTTCAAGGCCTATCCAAGGCGTGGATTTATTAAAGAAGAATTTTTTCAAGGCCCATCTTAGGAGTGGATTTATTAAAGAATATTTTTCAAGGGCCAACTGAGGCGTGGATTTATTAAAGAATATTTTTCAAGGGCCAACTGAGGAGTGGATTTATTAAAGAAGATTTTTTTCAAGGCCTATCCAAGGCGTGGATTTATTAAAGAAGAATTTTTTCAAGGCCTATCCAAGGCGTGGATTTATTAAAGAAGAATTTTTTCAAGGCCTATCCAAGGCGTGGATTTATTAAAGAAGAATTTTTTCAAGGCCTATCCAAGGCGTGGATTTATTAAAGAAGACTTTTTTCAAGGCCTATGCAAGGCGTGGATTTATTAAAGAAGACTTTTTTCCAGGCCTATCCATGGCGTGGATTTATTAAAGAAGACTTTTTTCAAGGCCTATCCAAGGCGTGGATTTATTAAAGAAGACTTTTTTCAAGGCCTATCCATAGGCATGGATTTATTAAAAAAGAAGTTTTTCAAGGCCCATCCAAGGCGTAGATTTATTAAAGAAGACTTTTTTCAAGGCCTATCCAAGGCGTGGATTTATTAAAGAAGACTTTTTTCAAGGCCTATCCAAGGCGTGGATTTATTAAAGAAGACTTTTTTCAAGGCCTATCCAAGGCGTGGATTTATTAAAGAAGACTTTTTTCAAGGCCTATCCAAGGCGTGGATTTATTAAAGAAGAATTTTTTCAAGGCCTATCCAAGGCGTGGATTTATTAAAGAATATTTTTTCAAGGCCTATCTAAGGCGTGGATTTATTAAAGAAGAATTTTTTCAAGGCCTATCCAAGGCGTTGATTTTTAAACAACATTTTTTTCAGGGTCTCAGGCAAGGCTTTGATTTTTAAACAACATTTTTTCAGGGTCTCAGGCAAGGCGTGGATTTTTAAAAAACATTTTATTCAGGGTCTCAGGCAAGGCGTGGATTTTAAAAAAACATTTTTTCAGGGTTTCAGGCAAGGCGTGAATTTTTAAAAAGCATTTTTTCAGGGTCTCAGGCAAGGCGTGGATTTTTAAAAAACATTTTTTTCAGGGTCTCAGGCAAGGCGTGGATTTTAAAAAAAAATTTTTTCAGGGTCTCAGGCAAGGCGTGGATTTTTAAAAAACATTTTTTCAGGGTCTCAGGCAAGGCGTGGATTTTAAAAAAACATTTTTTCAGGGTTTCAGGCAAGGCGTGGATTTTTAAAAAACATTTTTTCAGTGTCTCAGGCTAGGCGTGGATTTTTAAAAAACATTTTTTCAGTGTCTCGGGCTAGGCGTGGATTTTTAAAAAACATTTTTTCAGTGTCTCGGGCTAGGCGTGGATTTTTAAAAAACATTTTTTCAGTGTCTCAGGCTAGGCGTGGATTTTTAAAAAACATTTTTTTCAGTGTCTCGGGCTAGGCGTGGATTTTTAAAAAACAAGGCGTGGATTTTTAAAAAACATTTTTTTCAGGGTCTCAGGCAAGGCGTGGATTTAAAAAAAAACATTTTTTTTCGAAGTCTCAGGATTTAAAAAAAAACATTTTTTCGAAGTCTCAGGATTTAAAAAAAAACATTTTTTCGAAGTCTCAGGATTTAAAAAAAAAACATTTTTTCGGAGTCTCAAGTTTTTTAAACAACATTTTTTGGGGGATCTCAGGCAAGTCATGAATTTTTAAAGAACATTTTTCTCGGGGTTTTATGCAAGACATGGATTTTTAAAGAACATTTTTTCGGGGTCTCAGGCAAGGCGCCGATTTTTAAAGAAAAAAATTTTCGGGGTCTCAGGCAAGGCTTGGATTTTTAAAGAAAAAATTTTCGGGGTCTCAGGCAATGCGTGGATTTTTAAAGAAAATTTTTTTCGGGTTCTCCTGCAAGGCGTGGATTTTTAAAGAACATTTTTTTCGGGGTCTCAGGCAATGCGTGGATTTTAAAAGAACATTTTTCAGGGTCTCAGGCAAGATATGGACTCTTAAGAACATGTATGTCTACTAAAAATTTGCAATAAAGGTTAAAATTTTGAGTAGCCCCCCTTATAAGATTGTTTTGGGGAATTTTGGCAAGTTTTTCCACTGAATTGGGTCCATGTAAATGGTTCGAGTTGTCATTGGGTATCAAATCTTCCTTCAAGAGTGATAAATTTTGGCCCAAGGTTCAGAAAATTCGTTCAAATTGGTCCATGTTTGGGTATCAGTAAGAAACCAGTAGTTAGACCGAAGCGAAAGTCTGGCCGGTCCACTACGAACGTTGCGTCACGAATAAATTCATACGTCATCTTCCCTTTGTCACTGTCCATCTACCTAGTCCTCCACTTATCAACAACACACTCTTGAAGGATAGTGCTGTACCGGCTATTATCCCCATCCATCAGATGAGAAGGCCTGAGCCAATCATCTTCATCCAACTAAAAGCCACAAGCGCTTAAGTTTATACCAGAAAACCCTAGAGCTCACCTCAAGATTAAGCGGTACGGCACCAAGCAGCACTTGAAACGTCTCTGTGGAAACAGTACGACACACTGGCAAACTAACATGCTAACATGACGACTCGCTGGCACGAAAGGAGCTTCTTCTGCCCTAAGACAGTCGAGTAGGCGAACCATATGTTGCACAGGCGACAAACAACCCACCATATATGAGACGCACAGCATGCTTACTCAAGCCCCAATCGGTCCGCAAGACACGCTTGATGGTCCCAACGACCGTTGTCAGCTTCTCCTACGACCGATCAAAGTTAGGAAGGAAATTCAACCGCTCCGATACCGTTATTCCGAAATACTTAACTGTACTCGAATACGAATACCATACGCCGCGTTCTCCGCTCAAATTAATGAAGGACGCCTGTGCGTCAACCTACCTTTCAGTGCTGATGCACTGTTTTCTCGGTTGCCACCTCCACTCCAACTCGGTCACTCCAGGTCGGCACAATCTGCATAGCTTGCACACCACAAATTTCCAGTTCAAGACGACTATACCCTTCAATCATGATGAGCAAGTCGACCGCATACACACAAACCTTGAGGAAGGCAGCTAGCTCTAGCAACGGAGGATCTATCATGAGGTTCCATATTCCATGGACCACAAATAGAACCCGGTGGGTAACCACGCTGAACATCCTTCCAGACCGAAGCACTGGCTCCCACGACACAAGCCTTTCTATCTTGAAAATAAATCGCCTAAAGATCTCCCTGTATGGTCTTCATTATAGGAATCCTGCACAAACCTTGAAGAAGGCAGCTAGCTCCAGCAACTGAGGATCCTTCATGAGGTTCCATATTCCGTGGACCACAAATGGAACTTTGCGGACAAGCACGTTTGTCATATGAAGCACGGGCTCATATGACAAACCTTCCTATCTCGGAAATAACTCGCCTAAAGAGTAATCTCCCTGCATGGTCTTCATTATAGTAGTCCACACCGCTGTGAAGTTCTACCTAGCCGAACGTATGGACGAAATCGAAATTTTCCAATCGCTAAAATTTCAAACCCTACCTTTCTTCTTGATTTACACTTCAACACCATCAAATTCAACTCACCTACCACCACCCTCTTTCGATTCCCGAAACATATTTCACTTCCTTTACAAAATAACTTTGTTCTTCGAACGGAACCTTTTGATGTTGGTGTTGAATATCTCGAGGCTAAGGAAGTTTTATATAAATTGTATAACGAGTTGTTGGTGATGGTGATAGTGATGATGATGACGACGACGGCTTCTATGAAACTAAGACAAGATAAACTTCCACACGCCATGTCTGCAGCAACAAAAAACAAAAAGGAACGAAAGAAAAAATATAGAATCATTTAATTTAAAACAAGGAAATCAAAGAAGATTGATCGGGTTTTCCCATCAGATTCAACTGGGTGGAATTGAATTGGTGCAAAAAGATTGTAGTGTGGATTCTAGTTTTTGATGTTTTTGTTTTGCTTTTTTCTCAGATTTTTGTTGTATTTTTTTCTCGTCAAGAGTCAATAGAAGTAACAGAGGAAATTCATTCTTAACTAATATGGAATTTGATATGAAATCTTTTTTTGCGATTGGTGCTTAAGAAGTAACTGCAGATGTCTTAGATAATAAAAATAATTCTCACAAGCAATTAAAAATAGAACTAGTTAACGCCAAGATCAACTCGAGTTAAATGCGTGAGTTTAATGGTAATCTGAATCATGTTGGAAAGTGGACTGCAACGAATTTTGTACACCTTAGGTTATAAGAAAAATGGATTAAGTTTCAATCAGGCGAAACCTCTATAACATTTAAAAATTAGTGTTTATCGACGTAAAGATATTTTTTAAGATATGTCAAAAAACCAATTAAAAACCAGTAAGGAAAGTAGTAAAGTCGGACGGGGCCGACTATATGATACCCTTCACCACTATGGGTATATTAAACAGTACTCTTAACATGAAATTGGATGAAATAAAATATGTGATACTTATCTATATGTGAATCTACCTAGATCTATCCATAACATGTCATTCGTTTGTTACAATGGGACAAAAGTATGTAAATCGACTTCAAACAAATATAAATAGGACATCCGTTGGGCTATGTCTGTACTTCTAGAAAACGCAACTACGTAATTCTATGCTCAATTTTGTACGTTGTGCTAAATGTTATGTCAATCTGAATAACATGAGGAGTTTGATGCACCATTTACTTAAAATCGGGCGAAAATATATCCAAATATGAACCGATTTCAACGAAAGTTGTTACAGGTTAGGTTATACTAATTTCAGTACGTTTTGTTCCTATCAGCCATGTATTGGTTCCTAAAAACCAATCTATAATATAAGGGAGCTATATCTAAATCTCAACCGATTTTCACGAAACTATACACACACATTCTGGACTAAATTCAGTACGCTATGCCAAATTTCGGGAAAATTGAAAGATATATCTGGCCTTTGGTGCACCATTTACATTAAATCGGACGAAAATATATATGGGAGCTATGTCTAAATCTTGACCGATTTTTACTAAACTTGACAGACATCACTCTAGGCTCACTTCAGTACGTTATCCCAAATTTCGTGCAAATCGAAGGATATATAGGGACTTTGGTGCACCATTTACATGAAATCGGACGAAACTATATATGGGTGCTATATCTAAATCTGGACCGATTTTCTCGAAACTTGGCAGACATCATTCTAGGCTTAGTTCAGTACGTTATGCAAAATTTCGTGCAAATCGAAAGATATATAGCGACTTTGATGCACCATTTACATGAAATCGGACGAAACTATATATGGGAGCTATATCTAAATCTGGACCTATTTTCTCGAAACTTGGCAGACATCACTCTAGGCTCAATTCAGTACGTTATCCCAAATTTTGTGTAAATAGAAGGATATATAGGGACTTTGGTGCACCATTTACATGAAATCGGACGAAACTATATATGAGAGCTATATCTAAATCTGGACCGATTTTCACGAAATTTGGCACACATCATTCTAGGCTTAGTTCAGTACGTTATGCAAAATTTCGTGCAAATCGAAAGATATATAGCGACTTTGGTGCACCATTTACATGAAATCTGACGAAACTATATATGAGAGCTATATCTAAATGTGGACCGATTTTCTCGAAACTTGGCACACATCATTTTAGGCTCAATTCAGTACGTTATGCCAAATTTCGTGCAAATCGAAAGATATATAGCGACTTTGGTGCACCATTTACATGAAATCGGACGAAACTATATATGGGAGCTATATCTAAATCTGGACCGATTTTCTCGAAACTGGGCAGACATCACTCTAGGCTTAATTCAGTACGTTATGCCAAATTTCGTGCAAATCAAAAGATAAATAGGGACTTTGGGGCACCATTACATTAAATCGGACGAAACTATATATGGGAGCTATATCTAAATCTGGACCGATTTTCTCGAAACTTGGCACACATCATTTTAGGCTCAATTCAGTACGTTATGCCAAATTTCGTGCAAATCGAAAGATATATAGCGACTTTGGTGCACCATTTACATGAAATCGGACGAAACTATATATGGGAGCTATATCTAAATCTGGACCGATTTTCACGAAATTTGGCACACATCATTCTAGGCTTGGTTCAGTATGTTATGCAAAATTTCGTGCAAATCGAAAGATATATAGCGACTTTGGTGCACCATTTACATGAAATCTGACGAAACTATATATGGGAGCTATATCTAAATGTGGACCGATTTTCTCGAAACTTGGCAGACATCTTTCTAAGCTTAATTCAGTACGTTATGCCAAATTTCGTGCAAATCGAAAGATATATAGGGACTTTGATGCACCATTTACATGAAATCTGACGAAACTATATATGGGAGCTATATCTAAATGTGACCGATTTTCTCGAAACTTGGCACACATCATTTTAGGCTCAATTCAGTACGTTATGCCAAATTTCGTGCAAATCGAAGGATATATAGGGACTTTGGTGTACCATTTACATGAAATCGGACGAAACTATATATGGGAGCTATATCTAAATCTGGACCGATTTTCTCGAAACTTGGCAGACATCATTCTAGGCTTAGTTCAGAACGTTACGCCAAATTTCGTGCAAATCGAAAGATGTATAGCGACTTTGGTGCACCATTTACATGAAATCGGACGAAACTATATATGGGAGCTATATCTAAATCTGGACCTATTTTCTCGAAACTTGGCAGACATCACTCTAGGCTCAATTCAGTACGTTATCCCAAATTTTGTGTAAATCGAAGGATATATAGGGACTTTGGTGCACCATTTACATGAAATCGGACGAAACTATATATGAGAGCTATATCTAAATCTGGACCGATTTTCACGAAATTTGGCACACATCATTCTAGGCTTGGTTCAGTATGTTATGCAAAATTTCGTGCAAATCGAAAGATATATAGCGACTTTGGTGCACCATTTACATGAAATCTGACGAAACTATATATGGGAGCTATATCTAAATGTGGACCGATTTTCTCGAAACTTGGCACACATCATTTTAGGCTCAATTCAGTACGTTATGCCAAATTTCGTGCAAATCGAAAGATATATAGCGACTTTGGTGCACCATTTACATGAAATCGGACGAAACTATATATGGGAGCTATATCTAAATGTGGACCGATTTTCTCGAAACTTGGCACACATCATTTTAGGCTCAATTCAGTACGTTATGCCAAATTTCGTGCAAATCGAAAGATATATAGTGACTTTGGTGCACCATTTACATGAAATCGGACGAAACTATATATGGGAGCTATATCTAAATCTGGACCGATTTTCTCAAACTTGGCAGACATCATTCTAGGCTTAACTCAGTACGTTATGCCAAATTTCGTGTAAATCGAAGGATATATAGGGACTTTGGTGCACCATTTACATGAAATCGGACGAAACTATATATGGGAGCTATATCTAAATCTGGACCGATTTTCACGAAACTTGGCAGACATAATTCTAGACCTAAATGATTAGGCTGTGCCAAATTTCGTGCAAATCGAAAGATATATAGGGACCGTTTACATTAAATCGGTTAAATATATATATATATATATATATATATATGGGAGCTATATCTAAATCTGAACCGATTTTTCCTAACTTCAATAGGATTCGTCCTTGGGTCGAATAAGTGACCTATGCCAAATTTCATCCAATTCGGATCATAAATGCGACCTGTACTTTGTTTACAACTTAACATGCACAGACAGACAGACGGACGGACGGACATGCATAAATCGAGTTAGAAAGTGATTCTATGCATATTCTCAAAAGGAACCATGTGTCTATCTCGTTTCCTTTTGCCTGTTACAAACATATGCACAAAGACATAATACCCTGTACCACAGTGTGGTGAAGGGTATAACCAGTAAGGAAAGTAGTAAAGTGGGACGGGGCCGACAGGTCTATTAACATACAATTGGATGAACTAAAATATGTGATATTTATCTAAAGGTGAATCGACTTAGATCGATCTATAAGCATGCCATTCGTTTGTTGCAATGGGATAAATGTTGGGCCGTTGGGCTATGTCTGACTTCTAGAAAACGCAACTACGTTATTCTATGCTCAGTTTTGTAAGTTGTGCAAAATTTAACGTCAATCTGACAAACGCCATTTGCACCGTTTACTTAAAATCGGATGAAAATATATGTGCAAATCGAAAGATATATAGGGATTTGGTGCACCATTAACATTAAGTCGGACCTTATATTCACGAAACTTACCACACATCATTATAGACTTAATTCAGTACGTTATGCCAAATTATTGGGACTTTGGTGAACCTTTAACATAAAATCGGACGAAACTATATATGGAAGCTATATCTAAATCTGGACCGATTTTCACGAAACTTGGCAGACATCACTCTAAGCTCAATTCAGTACGTTATGCCAAATTTTAACACCACTCATGTTGGGGATATGTGTCTAGCAACGTTTAAATATGAAATTTTTGTCCCCACTGACGTGAGTACAATTTGGCGTTCCGGAGTTGTATACCATACAACTCTGTAGAAAATTGTCAATATAGGTCCATAGTTTGACTTAATGATTCGCGTCATTATACCCTTCATCACACTGTGGTACAGTCTTTGTGTATATGTTTAATAGGCAATAGGAAACGAAATAGGTACATGGTTCCTCTTGAGAATATGCATAGAATCACTTTCTGTCCGTGCGTGTTTCTGTCCGCCCATGTTAAGTTGTAAACAATTACAGGTCGCTTTTGTGATCCGAATTTGATGGAATTTGGCATAAATCATTTAATTTGCCCAAGAAAGAACCTTATTGAAATTGAGAAAAAACGATTCAGATTTAGATATAGCTTCCACATATATTTTCGTCCGATTTAATGTAAATGGAACACCATACTGTCAATATTTTTCCGATTGAGACAAAATTTTGCACAGAGTACTGAATTTGGTTCTGATTAATGTATGGCAAGTTCTTCGTTTTGGTAAATGGTGCAACAAACTCCTAAGGGTGGTCCGATTGATACAACATTTTTGTATTGAATTAGGTCCATATTTATGTATACGAAGCTTTGTGTAAATCAGTTCAGATTTATATATAGCTCCATATATAGTTTCGTCCGATTTTTGATAAATGGTGCACCAAACTCCCAAAATTTGTCTGATGAAGAAAACATTTAATTTAATTTCACCGATTCAATTTCCTTAGTCCTCCAATGATGCTAAGATGCTAATGGTGAAGGGTATCATATAGTCGACCCTGTCCGACTTTTCAACATTCCTTACTTTTTAAAGATGTTACCGTACATTCTTAACAAAGTAGCTGTAATTTGTTATTCCGGCAGTCTATGATTCATATCAGTATTGGTCCCTATTTTGAAATAACTCCCCAATTACAGATAACCGTCATTTTCGATATTTTGAAGCTTTTAGTCACATTT
The DNA here is from genome assembly GCF_032173495.1 of Musca vetustissima. Taxonomy (NCBI): domain Eukaryota; kingdom Metazoa; phylum Arthropoda; class Insecta; order Diptera; family Muscidae; genus Musca; species Musca vetustissima. Next base: position 28,801 of record NW_026881996.1, read on the forward strand.
TCCAAATGAAGTATCGGCCCATGTTTTGACAGTTTCCATATACTAGTTTATATTTTTAAGCTCTTAGCCGCACTTTACCCACAGAAGTGGCTGTGATATGACATTTCGGATTACTGCGGAATATGAAACTTGTTGTAAAATTTTTATGGTCCAACCGAGTCGATTTCGGTCCTATTTCATTTTCGGTATATAGCATTTTTAGCTGAATTTCCTTCCCACTATAGTGGCTGAAATTTGATGTTCCGAATTCCTGGAGATTTATAATTCTTCATTTCACATTTTTGTTTAACATATGCCCGGTCATTTCTTTACCATACTATTTCCGTTATATGGGTTTAGTCGCGTTTCCCAGAGAAGTGGCTCTAATCATAGCCTTCATGCACACTATTTGCTGGAGGATATAAAAATGTTGCTCTGGCCGATCTTTTAATAATTTCAACTAGTAGCTTAAAACAACTTTTATAGTATTTAAAGGCTTTCTAATTGCTTAGGCTTGCCAGTGTGTCGCCCTGTTTCCACAGAGGCGTTGCAAGTGCTGCTTGGCGCCGCGCCGCTTGATCTTGAAGTGAGATGTAGGGCTATCATGTATAAGCTTAAGCGTGACTTCCAGTTTGATGAGGATGATTGGATTTGGAGGATGGGGTGAGTAGGCGGTACAGCACTGTCCGTACGAATTTATTCGTGACGCAACGTTCGTAGTGGACCGGCCAGACTTTCGCTATGGCTTAAGTACTGGTTTCTTACTGACGGGGCATGGTTCTCGCAATGCATAAAAGACGGATTTGTGCGGGATGACTGAGGACTGGAGGCATATACTGACGGAATGCCGTTACTATGATGACATTAGAGATTTAGCAAGTATGGGTATATCGAATGGAGGAGCGGGGTGGGATTTAAGTATGGCTTTTGAAGACGATCGGACTTTGCTCGTTAAGCATTTATGAGAAGGAGAGTACTTAGTGGAGATGGTCCTCGAGCGTATCCCCCTTACAGGTGGGTTCAGTCGGTTGCACCGGGTGGTGGTGGGTAGGTGCACCGGGTGGCGGTGGGTGTTGGTGCGGTTGTTGTTGCGACTGTTGGTGGTGACGTGCTGCCTGCGGCTGTCTTGCATCGTAGGCGGTTTGCGGTTTTTACTGCACGAGATTCCCTCGGCTTGTGGATGTTGTGTAGGCAGTGCGTGAGGGCAGTTTCGTTGACTGTTTGTGTGTGATGTCCGGTGCTGCGGTCCTTGGGCCCTTTGTTCAGTCCGTGAGGACAGCATGCTAATTCTTTGTGTTGTGTGTATTATTTGTTCAACGTCGCCACTGCCTGTGGCAAGGTCTTCCTTGTCATTTGCGGTTATTTGCTGCCGTTGTTTATTTTTTTTTGGGATACCAGCCCGGACTTGTGTCGAACTGGGAGAGGCTTCGGTCTCGAGCCTGAGCGGAGATTTTCCGTACCGCGGGTGTCAGGTGCCCCTGGATCAGTTGATCCAGCCTGACAGTGGTGTGGCCCCCTGGGAGCTTCGCGGGGGTTGTGGTTTCGTCTCTCAAGCTCTCCGATTGGTACAGCACTTCGGTGCTGGTGGGCTGATGGGCGCATATCCGCCTGCGGCTCAGCCACTGTGACGTAGGCCAATAGGCAGGTACTCACACAAAACACTTCAAGATACTGTTTAGGCCGGATAATCGATGAAACCCCGTTTGCTTGAACCACTTTTAATTACCGACGAATAATTACAGAAAAAATTGTTTGCTCATCATTTCAATCGATCGGGTATCAGTATCGACCCATGGTGGATTTATCCTTCTGATTTCTTATTAGATGCACCAGGGCCTTTCAATCTAAAATTATATTAAAGAATATTTTTTTAGGGTCCAACAAAACGTCTGAAATATTTTTAATGGCTTGCAATAAGGCAAGGTTTTTCTAAAGACTGTAGCAAACGGGCGGCTAGTATTAACATTACCTATAGTAAATGATAGGGGCCATTAAAACTGGTTGCCATTTCGAATTTGCGTTAAATCTTCTCATCGATATTGAAAGTGTCTTCAGATTATTTATTTCCAATTGGAAAACAATTTTCACTTCATTCGATTGCTAATAAATATCTGTTGGCTGTTATAATTTACACTCTATTAAAGGATGTGGTATTTTCTAACAAGTTTTAAGACAAATGTGTGTGTGTGTGTGTTTGAGTGTTATAATACCCCACAAATAAATTCCGCTTTCAACGCCAAGCAAAAAAAAAAAAAAAAAAAAACTTCAATTACTTTTCAAATTTAATGATGCTGGAAGATAAATTTGTGTTCTCATACTCCAGTCCCCATCCCTCCCCCTTAAACAATTTCATTCACTTTCCACAACAAAATTACAAATCAGTTCAAATCAAACCGACAACAAATTGATATGGCATGAAATAGAACTTACAATCAATCAATTCGAACAATAACAGAAACAACAACATCAAATATTTACCTTTCAAAGGTACCCGGCTCTTAATTAAATACTTGGGCGCCAAATTTACCAAAAAAAAAAAATTCCTTTCTTCTTCATTTCCTCTTTTTTTTGGAGTATGGAGGACAGAAGGAATTCCCACCGCCACCACCCCAACCACACCATAGAATATATATTTAGTACGAAATACCATTCCATTGAAGTATTTCTGATTGTGTGTGAATTTTTGCTCGACTTCGTTACGATGTGAGAACTGCGGAATGTTGTATATTCCCATGTAACTTCTTTTTCGCCCAGCTGTAATCGGATACACTTTTAGGGAAATATCTTGACCAAATGACAATGAATTTACATGAAAAAAGCTTTGTTAGTAAATATATGTATGTATATGTGTGTATATATATATGGGTGTTAGTGTGACCAGATTTCTTGGCATAACTTCATTGAGTTTAATAAGTTCACATAACGTTAACTGGCAGTCAATGCCGGAGCAATGAAATTTAATCAGGCATAGTAAACAGAGTACAAGAAATAATAATCAGATATGGGTGTTTCCATAGGTGGGTATTTTTTAAAGAATATTTTTAGGGGTCCTTAAAAAAGGCGTTGGATTTTTTTGAACAATGTTTTTAAGGCTCTACAATAAAGTGTGGATTTGTTAATGAATATTTTTAAGGCTCGACAATAAGGCGTGGATTTTTTAAAGAATATTTTTCAAGGCTCGACAATAAGGCGTGGATTTTTTAAAGAATATTTTTCAAGGCTCGACAATAAGGCGTGGATTTTTTAAAGAATATTTTTTAAGGCTCTACAATAAGGCGCGGATTTTTAAAGAATATTTTTTAAGGCTCTACAATAAGGCGAGGATTTTTTAAAGCATATTTTTAAAGCTCTACCATAAGGCGTGGATTTTTTAAAGAATATTTTTCAAGGCTCGACAATAAGGCGTGGATTTTTTAAAGCATATTTTTAAGGCTCTTCAATAAGGCGAGGATTTTTTAAAGAATATTTTTCAAGGCTCGACAATATTGTGGTACCGGGTATTATGTCTTATGTCACATTGTGGTACCGGCTATTATGTCTTTGTGCATATGTTTGTAACAGGCAAAAGACAACGGGATAGACACATAGTTCCTTTTGAGAATATGCATAGAATCAGTTTCTGAGTCGATTTATGCATGTCCGTCCGTCCGTCTGTCCGTCTGTAGATGTTAAATTGTAAACAAAGTACAAGTCGTATTTATGATCCGAATTGGATGAAATTTGGCAAAGCTTATTTATTTGGCCCAAGGACTAATTCTATTGAAAATGGGAAAAATCGGTTCAAATTTAGATATAGCTCCCGTATAGTGTTTCGTCCGATTTAAGGTAAAAGGAGCATAAAGTCCCTATATATCTTTCGATTTGCACGAAATTTGACATAGAGGACTGAATTGGGTCCAGAATGATGTGTGCTAAGTTTCGTGAAAATCGGTTCAGATTTATATATAGCTCCAGTATATAGTTTCGTCCGATTAAAGGTAAGTGGTGCACCAAAGTTCCTAAATAACTTTCGATTTGCACGAAATTTGGCACAGCGTAATTAATTGACTCTAAAATGATGTTTGCTAAGTTTCGTGATAATCGGTTCAGATTTAGATATAGCTCCCATATATATTATCGTCCCATTTTAGGTAAATAGTGCACAAAAGTCCCTATATATCCATCGTTTTGCACGAAATTTGGCATAGCGTAATGAATTAGGCCTAGAATGATGTGTGTTAAGTTTCCTGAGAATCGGTTCAGAATTAGATATAGCTCCCGTATATAGTTTCGTCCGATTTAAGGTAAAAGGAGCACCAAAGTCCGTATATATCCTTCGATATGCACAAAATTTGGCATAGGGTACTGAATTAGGTCCAAAATTATGTGTGCTAAGTTTCGTGAAAATTGTTTCAGATTTAGATATAGCTCCCGTGTATAGTTTCCTCCGATTTAAGGTAAAAGGGACATCAAAGTCTCTATATATCTTTCGATTTGCACGAACTTTTGCATAGAGTACTGAAATAGGTCCAGAATAATGTGTGCTAAGTTTCGTGAAAATCGGTTCAGATTTAGATATAGCTCCCGTATATAGCTTCGTCCGATTTAAGGTAAAAGGGACATAAAATTCTCCATATATCATTCGATTTGCACGAAATTAGGCATAGGGTACTGAAATAGGTCCAGAATGATGTGTGCTAAGTTTCGTGAAAATCGGTTCAGATTTAGATATAGCTCCCGTGTATAGTTTCGTCCGATTTAAGGTAAAAGGGCCACAAAGTCTATATATATCTTTCGATTTGCACGAACTTTTGCATAGAGTACTGACATAGGTTCAAAATGATGTGTGCTAAGTTTCGTGAAAATCGGTGCAGATTTAGATACAGCTCCCATAAATTTTTTTGACCGATTTTATGTAAATTGCGCACCAAAGTCCCTATATATCTTTCGATTTGCACGAAATTTGGCATAGCGTACTTAATTGAGTCTAGAATGACGTGTACCAAGTTACGAGAAAATCTGGTTAGATTTATATAGCTCCCATATATATTTTCGTCCTATTTAAGGTAAATGGGGGTAGAAGGTTCCTATATATCGATCGATATACACGAAATTTGGCACAGAGTACTGAATTGGGTCGAGAATGATGTGTGCTAAGTTTCGTGGAAATCGGTTCAGATTTACATATAGCTCCTACATATACTTCCTTCCGATTTTAAATAAATGGTGCACTAAATGGTGCACATAGCTAGGCCGATTGACACAACGTTCTGAAATTGATATAAATTAATCTCTGGCAAGTTTCCTTGAAATCGGTTAAGATTTAGATATAGCTTAGCTTCCATATATAATTTCTACCTATTCATGTTGATTGTACATCAAATAACCAATGGGTGCCCGATAGATATTACAGTTTAAACATAGAATCATACCTTATAGCGTAGGTCAAGTATCATATAGTCGGCCCAGTCCGACTTTACAACTTTCCTTACTGGTTTAAAAGTATTCTTTAAGGTTCTACATGGAGTATCCCATATATGTTATGCTTATGGTTATTCCAATTAAATTCCTACTGCTTCCTTAGCATAATACAACACCAACAACAATAATATTATTTTGTGTTACAAAAAATAAATCAATCTGCTACCGGAATACCTTCAATTAGAGTAACCTATTGTTCCTTGCGTGTGCGGTATTACAATTTCGTAGTGATAATGATATTTGGATTCTTTTGTTTTGCCCTGATTACAATGGAACTTGATCGAAATCAAATAAGAAAAAAACAACAACAATGTGTTCATATCAAATCCCTAAGTAAATAAGTCAAATAGAAAAAAAACACCCGCCTTTCAATTCAAATTAAATTCAATGAAGTAAAAAAAAAACAATAATAACAATTGTTACCACAATATAAACATACTTACAACATAACTACGAACATACATCATCAATAAATATCTTCACAATACAGAGGGTTTCATTCATTCATTAAAATTGGGTAAGTCAGGGAATAGAAAAAATGTTGATATTAAAACCAACAACAACAAGTCTCATTTTTTGTTACAGTTCCACATTTTTTACTGGTCATTTACTGGGAGTCAATCATCAGCCACGCTAACTTCCTTTTGTCTCTCTTCGAGACATGTTAACCTTTTTGGTGTGGATACCTTCATGAACGGATACAGACAGGTTTTTGTCTGGTTTGGTTTTGTTTGTGGGGAGGCAAGCGCAGCGGATGGCAGACTATGCGAACAGGTTCACATTAAATAAGAAATGTAAAGAAATTAAGTTCCGGTGTCAATATCATTAGAGATTCCGGGAGATAGAGATTAGATTTTAAAATTTTGTTATCATCAGAAAAAATAATTAAATATTTTGAGAAACAATAATTAGATGGAAAATAAAAAAAATAAATAAATTCAACTCTAGATGTAGGTCCTTGAAAAAATATTCTTTACAAAATCTACGCTTGTTGTAATGGTCCTAAAAAATATCTGAAAATCGTCTTTTATGAGACTTGAAATAAATATTAATAGGTAAAAATCAGCCGGGACCAACTAGATGGTACCGTATTACAATTTTTAGACAACAAAAGAGATGGCCTTAAGATGTTATATACCGAGTTAAATCATCCGTAAAAGTGTTCATCATGTCGATCGGGAAGCCGTAGCATCATTGGATGACCCTGACACGAAATCGGAAATTTTCCATCCGACAATGGATGTAATAATCGATGTAATAATATTAATCGGCCACATAGAAGGTCTTTGGTGTATGTATGAGAGCTGTATGTAAATCTGGTCAGAACAAACATGACACACGCAACATAGCACACGGCAAACGATTTAATTTCCTCAACACTTATCACACGTCATTCTGAACTCAATTTGGTTACAATTTCGTCACAATCAGTCAGCCATACAATCGTATGGGAGCTATATTTAAATTTGAACGGATTTTCACCAATTTCAGGGTTCGTCCTTGAACCAAATAAATTACGTGTACCAAATGTCATCCTATTCCGTGTAATTTTTCGACCCATTTTTTGTTTACAATAATGCATCAATATACCGATGGTCGGACGGACACGTATAAATGAGCCATAAATGGTGCGAGGCCTTTAAATGGGGCCTTTAAAAAATTTTACATATGTATATCGAACATTGTCTTTAAATATATGCGGATTCTAGAAGTTTCAAATTGCAGGTTGAAAAATTCAGTCAATATCTTTACAATACCGAAAATGAGGCGTGAATCCATTTGATGGAATTCCATATGATGAACTATATAAAATTCGACGACTTTTATTATGACCTTCGAAAAATATTTCTTACACGTTTTGCTATAAACCTCTTACAATATTGAAACCAGTGAGCGGAGCAGTATAGTCGGACGGGGCCGACCATGCGATACCCTACACAACTACCACGAACTCTAACTTTCTGAGGATGTTTATTCCGAGTCTGAGTTATATTTCGTGATATTTGCCCCCTCTTGTCCGATTAGAGGTTAACAACACCTCTTCCTTACTTTTTTCGAATATTCAGTACAGTCCTTCTAATTACTTGTCCAGATTACCTTCACGGTGGGTTGTGTTGTGATTTTCGGATTATACTCTACTCGAAAACACACAAAAAAATTATGTTTTCGGTCCATTTCATCCCAAAATTTTAATCTGATCATCACCGAAAATTGTAGGCGTTGTTCTTGACCATAACTGGAACTTCATGAAAAATTTCAAAGCCATCAGCGCGATATTTTTTCCCTCTAATGAGGTAATGGGTTACTAAATAATATCTGAATACGTAAGCACCTGTAAATATTTGACTGTAACTCCCACATCTGAGTAGATACATCACTATATTTGGTATCAATTTAAAGGCCAACCACTCCTCTTGGATATGCTATTAACTCCTGGGGTCTACATCCTCCAGGAGTAAATATATATGCCATAGAATACAAATTTTGTCATTTTTCACACAAAAGTCAGGGTCCATTTGACCCGCTAAATATTGACCGATCTTTATCAAAACATGCATGCTTATTCTCTGGCCCGATCCCCTTCTCCATGCAAAAATTCGCGGTGTTTGGGCCATAATTGCGGCCTCTGGAGCGACCAGAAAAACCGACAAAAATTTAGTATTTGGTCCATTTCATCCCCTAAATATTAACCGATCTTTTCCAAAAACAATAGGGGTCTTCATTGGCCAGAACCCATCCTACATGCAAAATTTCGTGAAGATTGGTACATAACTGTGGCCTGTATCGTGTTTACAAATTATAATGGACAGACGGACGGACGGACACACATGTCTAGATCGACTCAGCTAGTCGAGATATGACGATCTGTATACTTAAAGGTGGGTCAATCCTTTGGACTTTTGGATATTATTGCGAAATCGTATGGGAGCTATATTTAAATTTGAACAGATTTTCGGCAATTTCAGGGTTCGTCCTTAAACGTAATAAATTACCTGTACCAAATGTCATCCTATTCCGTGGGAATTTATCAACCCATTCTTTATTTACAATAATGCAACAACATACCGATGGTCGGACGGACACGTATAAATGAGCCATAAATGGTGCGAGGCCTTTAAATGGGGCCTTTAAAAAAATTTTACATATGTATATCGAACATTGTCTTTAAATATGTGCGGATTCTAGAAGTATCAAATTGCAGGTTGGAAAATTCAGTCAATATCTTTACAATACCGAAAATGAGGCGTGAATTCATTTGATGGAATTCCATATGATGAACTATATAAAATTCGACGACTTTTATTATGACCCTTGGAAAATATTTCTTACACGTTTTGCTATAAACCCCTTATAATATTTAAAAAAGCGCCTTTTTTATCTTCAAAATTATTTTTTAAAATTCCATGGCAGGTATTGGTCATAAAAATAATAATCCGTCAAAACGTCATAAATATGAAGTTCTTAAATATCTTACTTACTTACGTTGTTCTGAGAAGCATTGCGCTTGCTCCAGCTACACATCATCCGTTCATGTTCCAATAACAGGTTTAGGGAACCATACAGAGGTCATTACGTTCACGGAATCTCATCAAAAGCTGCCAAGGAGTTTCACATATATATTTTCGACCAATTAAAGGTAGATTCAAACTCCTCCAATAGGAAATCTTTTGAAGATTTTCCATTGCTTCCAGCAATGGTGGTTTCCTTGGATCAGGTTTTTGTTCCTCTGGTGGAGGGTATTAAAATCCACTCCTCAGTCGTTTTTTCATGGTCTGAAAACGTCGAATTTTAGGCCTTTGAAAATTCTTGAAAGGTTTTAAACATATTTTTCTTTTAAATCTAGCAAAAAACAACCCCTTGTAATGCCATGACAAAATATTCCTTATAAAATCCCCGTCTGTATTAGGCCTGGAAAAAATATTCTTAAAGCAGTAAGGAAAGTAGTAAAGTCGGACTGGGCCGACCACTGGGGCATACTGCACATATGTATCCTTACAATTGTATGTCAACGTTCCCTCGAAGGAACATTTTCATGTCATTCTGCAACCTATGATAAATTTTATTTACTTCGGGCAGATTTAGAGTCGCCTGCGTACCATGGGACAAATTTATGGAAAATTATGTATAGCGAAATTGGTACACGCTATTCGGTACGCCGCACTGTTAAAAATGTAATCTCAATCAGACATCCCTTCAAAATACATATGGAAGCTATGACTGGATCTGCACCAATATCAACAGAACCCAATAAAGTCATCCGAATCACAATTTGATACGTTGTTAAAAATTTAGTGTTAATCGGACAAACATTAGGAGTTTGGTTCTCCATTTATATAAAACCGAACGAAAATATATATGGGAGCTAGATTCAAATCTGAACGGGTCTTCACTAAACTTAGCACACATCATTCTAGACTCAATTCAGTGCGCTATGACAAATTTCGTGCAAATCGAAGAATATATTCGGATTTTGTGCACCATTTATCATATGTCGGACGAAAATATATATCGGAGCTATATCGAATTCAAAACCGATTTTCAGGAAACTTAGCACACATCATTCTAGGCGTAATTCAGTACGCTATGCCAAATTTCGTGCAAATCGAAAGATAATAACTGTACCACACTGTG
>NW_026881997.1:0-37740 GCF_032173495.1 Musca vetustissima
TTTCAAGGGTTATGGGAGGCGGGGATTTTTTAAAGAATATTTTTTCAAGGGTCTCCACTAGGAGGGGATTTTTTAAAAAATATTTTTTCAAGGACTATAAGAGGCGTGGATTTTTTAAAGAATATTTTTTCAAGGACTATAAGAGGCGTGGATTTTTTAAAGAATATTTTTTCAAGGACTATAAGAGGCGTGGATTTTTTAAAGAATATTTTTTCAAGGGTTATGGGAGGCGTGGATTTTTTAAAGAATATTTTTTCAAGGACTATAAAGGCGTGGATTTTTTAAACAATATTTTTTCAAGGGTTATGGGAGGCGTGGATTTTTTAAAGAATATTTTTTCAAGGACTATAAGAGGCGTGGATTTTTTAAAGAATATTTTTTCAAGGACTATAAGAGGCGTGGATTTTTTAAAGAATATTTTTTCAAGGACTGTAAGAGGCGTGGATTTTTTAAAGAATATTTTTTCAAGGACTGTAAGAGGCGTGGATTTTTTAAAGAATATTTTTTCAAGGACTATAAGAGGCGTGGATTTTTTAAAGAATATTTTTTCAAGGACTATAAGAGGCGTGGATTTATTAAAGAATATTTTTTCAAGGACTATAAGAGGCGTGGATTTTTTAAAGAATATTTTTTCAAGGACTATAAGAGGCGTGGATTTTTTAAAGAATATTTTTTCAAGGACTATAAGAGGCGTGGATTTTTTAAAGAATATTTTTTCAAGGACTATAAGAGGCGTGGATTTTTTAAAGAATATTTTTTCAAGGACTATAAGAGGCGTGGATTTTTTAAAGAATATTTTTTCAAGGACTATAAGAGGCGTGGATTTTTTAAAGAATATTTTTTCAAGGACTATAAGAGGCGTGGATTTTTTAAAGAATATTTTTCAAGGACTATAAGAGGCGTGGATTTTTTAAAGAATATTTTTTCAAGGACTATAAGAGGCGGGGATTTTTTAAAGAATATTTTTTCAAGGGTTATGGGAGGCGTGGATTTTTTAAAGAATATTTTTTCAAGGACTATAAGAGGCGGGGATTTTTTAAAGAATATTTTTTCAAGGGTTATGGGAGGCGTGGATTTTTTAAAGAATATTTTTTCAAGGGTTATGGGAGGCGTGGATTTTTTAAAGAATATTTTTTCAAGGACTATAAAGGCGTGGATTTTTTAAAGAATATTTTTTCAAGGACTATAAGAGGCGGGGATTTTTTAAAGAATATTTTTTCATGGACTATAAGAGGCGTGCCGACACGTAATGCGATGGAGAATTATCGGGAGAAAATGAGATAGGAGAAACGAATTTTCAGAAAAAAGAAGAAAGAAAAAGAAAAACGTGAGCAAATCGAGATGTACAGGAGAATGAAGTCCGAAAATTTTACCAACGAGTAAAACACCAAACCGAAGGCTTTAACGCAGGCACATCCTCCTGTAGAGATGAAGGAGCATTTTGGAAAGCTTCTGGTATCAAATAGTGGCGGTGAAGAGAATACCCCAGGACTAATAATAGATGACGGTATAGAGTGTATACCATCTAGCCAAGATTAGGTTAGAATAGCAATTAATCGGCTGAAGAATAATAAAGCAGCAGGTGCCGATGGGTTACAAGCCGAACTATTCAAGACTGGTGGTCAGATGCTGGTAAGGAGCATGCACCAGCTGATTAGTACAATTTGGCTAGTGGAATGCATGCCCAATGACTGCAACCTCAGCATCCTGTGTCCCGTGCACAAAAAAGGAGACAAGACGATATGTGTCAACTATAAAGGAATAAGTCTCCTTCCCATCGCATATAAAATGCTATCCAGCGTGCTGTGTGAACTACTGAAGCCAATGGTCAATGACATTATTGGATCATACCAATGCGGCTTCAGACCAGGCAAATCCACCATTGACCAGATTTTCACTCTGCGCCAAATCCTGAAAAAAACACACGAAAAACACATCGATACATTCCACTTATTCGTCGACTATAAAGCCGCATTCGACAGCCCTATACGTTCAGAGGTTTTTCCAGCTATGTCTGCATTTGGAATTCCTGCAAAATTAACTGGCACAATATCAGCAATTAAAGTCGGAAAAGACCTCTCGGAGCCCTTTAACACCGATCGAGGATTCAGACAAGGTGATAATTTGTCGTGTGATATTTTCAACATCCTGCTGGAATAGGTCATACGAGAGGCAAAAGTGAACAGAAATGGCACGCTGTACACCAAACAATTCATGTTACTCGCCTACGCCGATGACATCGACATAATGGGTTGAGCATGGAGAGTGGTAACAGCCACCTTTGAACAAATTGAGAAGGAGTCTGCCAAAGTGGGTCTGACAGTAAAAGGTGAGAAGACCAAGCTGATGGTATCAACGCGCAAGACGTCCAGTAGACTCGGACCAACTGTGGAACTAGAGAACTACAGCTTCGTGGTAGTCAAAGATTGTATATACCTTGGTACCGCCATAAATAAAACGAATGACATAAGTTTTCAAATTCGGAGAAGGATAGTGATGGCCAATCGATGCTACAATGGTCTGAGAAAACAGCTCAAAAGCAAGGCCACCTCCCGCCAGACCAATCTTACACTCTACACGACGCTGGTACTACCCGTGCTGTTATATTGATCTGAAGCATGGGTACTTACGCAAGCAGATGTGGCAGCTCTTGGCGTTTTTGAGAGAAAGATTCTCCGAAAGATCTATGGGCCGATCTGCGTTGACGGTGAATATCGCCGTCGAATGAACCATGAGTTGTACCAGCTATTCTCGGACATCTTTATTGTTAGACGTATTGAGCTGCAGTGACTACATTGGCTGGGTCATGTTGTGAGAATGGATGAATATGCCCCAGCCCAAGTATATAAAAGCGAACCAGCTGATTGTTCACGCAGAAGGGGAAGGCTACGAATACGATGGAAAAATCAAGTCGAAGACAACATTGCCGAATATGATCTTTCTAACTGGAAAAACTGCGCAGAAGACCGACGCGCCTGAAAATCTTTTTTAAGCTCGGCTTATGGAACGAAAGTTCTGTCACAAGCCAGCCAAGTAAGTAAGAATTTTTTAAATTACTTTTTGATGAGGGTTATTATAAGGCATGGATTTTTTAAAGAATATTTTCCTCTATATGTACAAAAATTTGTTAAAACCCATTATGCCTGTAACCTAAATGTGTCCATTTAAACCAGTTTCCTGATTTCATTTTCCGCGAAATGGGGGTTTTTCCCTTGTGGCTACACTATTGTCATCCATGTCATGTTGCTGCGTGATGTTTGATGCCGATATTCCGCCGATACAGCTTCAATTGTTTTTTATCGCTTTGGCATACATTCATTCTCGTTGTTTGGCTATTGTTTTCGTCTCGATATGAGGCCACCACCAATCGCCGATAATCGAAGTCATACAAATGCCCAATAACCCATAAATGGGTAACGCAATCACTTCACATAATACGGGCAAACAATAATTTTCCACAGCCAAGCGGTTCAACTACGCTAGACGACTACTTTCATTTGTTGGTTGCTTGGTTGGCTGGCTAGCTGGCATGTGCCGATGTGGGATATTTCGGAATACAAATGGAAAATATAAAAAATTAATGACCTGTAGAGTTAATGAAACCCACAGCAGATATTCTCGAAGTGGTTTTGGGAGATCTTCTAAAAAATCAGACGGCTTCCGAATTCACCAGGGCAAATATTTTGCTTAATTTCCTGAAGTTTCCTTTAGACCAACTTTTCTTTTCCTCACTTAGAGCCTGATCGGAACATGGGAAGAAGCCAAAATACACCCTGAATGTCTCATATACCCCAATACCCATACACGAAACTGTGCGATATGCGTCTCGAAATTAACAATCAAACCTCTTATGTCGACCACAAACGTCGCATGCCACGAAAAATAAATAATGCGTACACAATGTGGATTTGCCACTCACTTGGTGACGCACTCACTTGACTTGGCTATGTAGCAGCGGTAATCGTTTTCATTTTCCTCCTGATGATGATTAGAGATCACAAAAAAATCAAACAATTGTAGTTTGAGGCAAAACAATTGCCGTTGACCGCCTAACCCCCAAGCAAATCTTGTTGCACCTCCATCTCCCTTCCCGACCTCCTCCTTCTCATTTTTTTTCCATTCAGTATAAATTCAATATTATCGAATTGTTATGCAACACAATTTTCGCAACAATTTGGAATCCATATGAATGTTGCTGCTGGTTCCACACCAGTTCTTGGGCCAGCAAAAAATCAGAAAACAACAAAAATTGGCGAAAAAACAAATGAAGAGCCAAAAAAATCATTGAACGCAAAAATACACACAGACATAGTCGATGTATCTGGAGTTGACAACTTGGACAAGTTAATGACCGAATAATTGGATCGGAATCACAATCAAATCAAAAAAAAAACGCTACAGATGTTTCAAACATTTCTCTACAGCATTATAAATAAAAAATGGATAGTCTGTTTATTGACCTCTTGAACTTTTTTGCATTTTAGATAAAAAAGATGAACTTAGTTGGAGATGTTTGTAGGTGTTTTAGTCGATGTCTGGTTGTTGATTTTTTTAGTTGTTTTTATAAAGTTTAGATTTTATATTGTTTCAGGTGTACGGTTGTGGGATGGTGGAATGTAGGATGTGGACTGATTTTGATTTTAAATGGAACAAGTGACGGATGGTGGTTTTAATCTACGATTTAGTTCTATTCCTTAAAATTTTTTTTAAATCTACGCCGTGATGATAAATTCGGAAAGTTCTTAGCCTAGCACGAAAAGTGCGTTATAAACAGAAAAAAGTAAGTGTTTGTGAAACTTCCATCTCTCAAAATTTAACATGTGTTCATATGTTAAATTTTGTTTCGATCTGGCAACTCCTTCATATAGAAACAGGTGTTCAAAAAATACGCATGCACAATTTTTTTTATAAAGGAGTTGCCAAAATACTAAAATGCCTGGATTTTTTAAAGAATATTTTTTCCAAAGATCCAAAATTTTTTAAAGAATACTTTTTTAAGCATCCAAAAAGGCGTGGATTTTGTAAAGAATATTTTTTAATAAGGAGAGGATTTTTTTTAAAGAATTCGTTTTCAAGGATCCTATATTTTTATACCCTATACAATTATGATGTCAGGATATTATAGCTTTATGCAGCCCCAAGAGTTTGTAACGCCGCGAAATATTGCTCATAGACCTACCTTTAAGTATACTGATCGTCATATCTCGACTCGCTGAGTCGATCTAGAAATGTGTGTCCGTCCGTCTGTCCATTATAATTTGTAAACACGATACACGTTACCAATCTTCACAAACTTTTGCATGTAGGATGAGTTCTAGCCAATTACGACCCTTATTGTTATCGGTTAATGTTTAGGGGATGAAATGGACCAAAAACTTTATTTTTGTCTGATTTTCTGGTCGCAATTATGGCCCAAACATCGCGAATTTTTACAAGGAGAAGGGGATCGGAACAAAGAATAAGCATTCCCGTTTTAATGGACCCTGACTTTTGTGTGAAAAATTACAAAAGTTGTATTCTATAGCGTGTATATTTACCCCTGAAGGACATAGACCCGAGAAATTGATAGTATATTCAGAAGGAGTGGTTGGCCCTTAAATTGATATCAATCACATTTTCGTATGTATTCGGATGTGGGAGTTAAACTTAATTATTTACAGGTTCTTACGTATTCATATATTATTTAGTAACCCACTACCACACTAGAGGGTGAAAATAGTCGATCAATAGACCACAATCGAAAGCCAAACATCACAACACAACTCTCGGTGAAGGGAATCTAGACAAGTTATTAGAAGGGATATAATGAATATCAAGCCCCCTAATGTTGACGACCCCCGTATAAAGTACCACGATATGCAAATCTGCACTTGGAATGTGCGCAGCATATGACCGCTGCCCTAGCCATGACATATAAATGCTGCTAGGAGATTTTAATGAAAAAAATCGGAAGGCAAAATATCTTTGGCCCCACCGTCGGAAAATTCAGCCTTCAGAAAGAAACATTCAACAACGGTATGAGGTTGATTGACTTCACGGTTGCAAAAAAACATGATAGTTAGCAGCACCAGATTAAAAATCTCGATATACACAAGGTCACTTGGATTACTCCTGATCTAACAACGAGAAATGAAATTTATCATTCTGTGATAGACGGAAGGCATTCATCCAGTGTATTAGACGTTTGATCGATCCGAGGAGCGAACATCGATTCGGACCACTACCTTGTAGCAGCCAAGGTTCGCACTCGTCTTAATGTTGCAGCACAGGTGCGATCTAACACAACAAAGAAACTCGGCGTCGAGTAGCTGCAAACGCAACAGTTAGCGGAGGCCTACTCCGCTCAACTTACCCACCTGCTTTACGAAAACACTTCTTGTCCTGATAATAGTATAGAAGCACAATGGCAAAGAATTGCCACTCCCTACAAACTGCAGCAAAAGCAACACTTAGGTACCAAAAACCACCAACAAGAAACCCATGGTATGATCAGGAGGGTCGTAATGCTACTGATGTGAAAAACTCAGCGTATAGGGTTGACCCTGCAGACAGTAGTAACACGTAATGTGATTGAGAATTATCGGGTGAAAAGGAGAGGGGAAAAAGGTGTATTCAGAAAAAAGAACAAAAACGTAAGCGTGAGTCCGAAAATTTTACCAACGAGTAAAACACCAAACCGAAGGTTTTGGTGCAGCACATTCTCCTGTAGAGATGAAGAAGGAAACCTGGTGACAGATACAGACAGCATTTTGAAAAGCTTCTGGTATCAAATAGTGGCGATGAAGAGATGTATAGAGTGTATACCATTGAAGCCAACGAACGATTGAAGCCAATGGTCAATGACATCATTGAACCATACCAATGCGGCTTCAGACCTGGCGAATCCACCATTGACCAGATTTTCAAATCCTTGAAAAAAACCCACGAAAAACACATCGACACATACCAACCATTTATCGACTATAAAGCCCTATCCGTCCAGAGGTGTTTAAAGCCATGTCTACGTTCGACATTCCTTCAAAATTAATATGACTATGCAGGATAACTAAGTGGCACAAAGTCAGGAGTTAACGGCGGAAAGGACCTATCGGAGCCCTTCAATACCGAAGGAGGATTTAGACAAGACAACATATGTTACTCGCCTACGCCGATGACATCGATATAATGGATCGAACAATGAGACCCAAATTGAGAAGGAGTGGGTCTGGCAGTAAACGGCGAGAAGACCAAGCTGATGGTACCAACGCGCAAGACGTCCAGTAGACTCGGACCAACTGTGGAACTTGAGAACTACAGTTTCGAGGTAGTCAAAGATTTTATATACCTTGGTACCACCATAAATAAAACGAATGACATCAGTTTTGAAATTCGGAGAAGGATTGTGATGACCAACAGATGCTACTGTGGTCTGAGCAAACAACTCAAAAGCAAGACCACCTCCCCCCAGACCAAACTCACACTCTACAAGACGCTAATACTACCCGTGCTGGTATATGGATCTGAAGCATGAGTACTTACGCAAGCAGATGAGGCAGCTCTTGAGGTGTTTGAAAGAAAAATTATCCGAAAGATCTACGGGCCGATCTGCGTCGACGGTGCATATCGGAGGCGAATGAAAGTATATATGATTCTTATATCAATCATAAAAAATACATTGACGTTTGTATATTGCGAATTTTCTTCAATTGTGAAAACAGAAATAGTGCCAGAGTTCCTTACAAATGTCAGCATTTCTTCACGGTTTGAGGTCCATCTCGAACATTGAATACATTATTGTTTTCAAGTCTTTGCGTTGAGGTGATGAATTTATAATTTTTCTAAGTCCCTAATATTTCCTAACAGTATTTTACCCGTGTCATACAACTGTCGCATATTTAGTATAGACATGCAAGATTGGGTTTCTTTCCGCCAAGAAATCTTAGAATGTAAATGATATGGAACAATGTGGTCAGCTATGATTGCGGATTTTGTGATTGTGTTTTCATTTGGAGTCATTGACTTGTCCACTTCATTCTCATATTATGTGGCGTGGTGTAGTTGAACCACTCCACAGGCCACAGTCACTTGCCACAAACATATTTTCGAACATAACAAAAATAAATGTCAACACACACAAACATATTCTCGTATGACTTTGGCAAGAGAGTTCCAGGAGGAAAGGGCAACTAACACGCATTTGAAATTTGGCCAAAAAACACAAACTGGAGCAAACATTTGTTCAATATTTTGAATTTTAAATGGTGCCAGCCTACAATACGGGACATGAAGTTTTTAAGGTGACCATATGGATTTTTTTAAAGAATATATTTTTTAAGGCTTACAAGAGGTGTGGATTTTTTAAAGAATATTTTTTCAAGGACCATTACAAGAGGCGTGAATTTTTTAAAGAATATTTTTTCAAGGGTCATCACACAAGGCGTGGATTTTTTAAAGAATATATTTTTTCAAGGGTCATCACACAAGGCGTGGATTTTTTAAAGAATATTTTTTCAAGGATCATCACACAAGGCGTGGATTTTTTAAAGAATATTTTTTCAAGGGTCATCATCACACAAGGCGTGGATTTTTTAAAGAATATTTTTTCAAGGGTCATCACACAAGGCGTGGATTTTTTAAAGAATATTTTTTCAAGGGTCATCACACAAGGCGTGGATTTTTTAAAGAATATTTTTTCAAGGGTCATCACACAAGGCGTGGATTTTTTAAAGAATATTTTTTCAAGGGTCATCACACAAGGCGTGGATTTTTTAAAGAATATTTTTTCAAGGGTCATCACACAAGGCGTGGATTTTTTAAAGAATATTTTTTCAAGGGTCATCACACAAGGCGTGGATTTTTTAAAGAATATTTTTTCAAGGGTCACACAAGGCGTGGATTTTTTAAAGAATATTTTTTCAAGGGTCACACAAGGCGTGGATTTTTTAAAGAATATTTTTTCAAGGGTCACACAAGGCGTGGATTTTTTAAAGAATATTTTTTCAAGGGTCGCACAAGGCGTGGATTTTTTAAAGAATATTTTTTCAAGGGTCACACCAATCCAATAGATTCTGCATGTAGTGGCCTAAGGTGTTATTAAAACCAAAAGTGAATGCCTTTGTGATACTTGTTGGACACAAACATAGTTTCGTGATCCAAACACGCACCCAGGACTTGTGTTGTTGTTATTCTTTTTGTCGTCAACCATATCTTGACTTAATTTATCGTTTAGGCCAAGTTTTTCACATTCGTGTTAATTGTTGTCCATTTTAAAATACAATTTTTGTGTGTGGTTATGTCTTTCGATCAAGGCGAGTGTCTTTTTGGCGGTCTCTATGCCTAGCTATGCCTATGTCTGTTGCCGCTGGCAACATTCTTTTTATGGGAAATTGTAATTGCAAATTCTTGGAAAACAGTTTTTTCCAAAATGTTTTTCATTTTATTTCGCGCAGCAATTACCAATAAATTGTGGAAATATTTTATTCTGCTGGTGTTGTTTGTTGTCAGCCTCGTCTTTGTTGTTGTTAGTGGTGTCCGGTAGTTGGTCGAGTTGCAGAAGTATTTTTGCATTGGCCATGGGCATGGCAAAGGTATGCCGGGCAATAACCAGACCCAACCAAACCACGAGCAACAATGTTGGCATGCGTTCATTAAGCCTTGTTACTGGAGCTGCTGTGGTGTTTGTTGGCTATGAGGGTATTTTGTTGTTATTCTTGTTGTTGTTGTTTTCCTCTTTGGCTCATGTTTTGATTGCATCCGTCCGCTTTGTATATTTGCCATGCGAAACTGTATCAATTTATTTGTTTGTTTGTATATTTTTATGTGGTTTAATGCATTTATTATTAACTAAATTGCATTATTAAAGTGAGCGGATTTACGCAGAAATTACACTCGGAGAAAATAATAGCGAAATTAAATATTATTATGTTAAAAATATGTTTTCAAGGACTAACCGAAGGAGTGGGTGGCGTAGGTTATGATCGATACCAAGCAACGGCTCTAAATGGCTTTAACATGGCGAAGTCCAGGCTTTTTTTGGTCCCTCTTTCACCTCAATTGTGGACACTGACCTCCTCGCGGTGTCACCTGGGGTAGCTATTTTCATCACCCGTTGAAATAGTGAGCTGATATGTGCCGCGAGTTCACCCACAAGACTATATAAAATGAGGCGCCGGGTTAGTTGCCCCACTTGGAAAACCCCTTCTGCTATGAAAAAGCAAAGTATAAAGTACCACGATCTGCGAATCTGCACTTGGAATGTGCGCACGTTATACAGAACAGGCACAGTTTTCGCCTTGCCGGATGTACTCAAGAAGTACAAAGCCGATTTTATAGCCTTACAGGAAATTCGATTGAAAGGGACTGTCGTAAGTAAATCAAATGATTACGCACTGTATTATAGCTGCCATGAAACGAGACATGAATTTGGCTGCGCATTTATGGTTAATAGGAGAATAAAGGAACTCGTCTCCAGATTCACTCCAGTAGATGGGCGAATTGCTATAATCCGTATAAAAGCGAAGTTCTTCTACATCAGTCTTATTTGCGCCCATGTTCCGACGGAAGACAAAGATGAACAGACCAAAGACATATTTTATGAGCGCCTAGAAACAGCAAATGATCGCTGCCCTGGCCATGACATTAGAATTCTGCTAGGAGATATTAATGCAAAAATCGGAAGGCGAAATATCTTTGGCCCCACTGTCGGAAAATTCAGCCTCCACGAAGAAACATTCGACAAAGGCATGAGGTTGATTGACTTCGCGGCAGCAAAAAACATGGTAGTAAGCAGCACCAGATTCAAGCATCTCGAGATATAGAAATCCACCTTGATTTCTCCCGATCAAGCGATGATAAATCAAATTGATCATGTGATAGACGGAAGGTATTGTACTGGATGTATTAAACATTCGATCGATCCGAGGAGCGAATATCGATTCGAACCACTACCTTGTACCAGACAAGGTTCGCACTCGTCTTAATATTGGTAGCCGAGGCCTGCTCCGCTCAACTTACCCACCTGCTTGACGAAAGCACTTCTTGTCCCGATAATAGTATAGATGCACAATGGCAAAGAATTGATCACTCCCTACATACTGCAGCAATAGCAACACTTGGGTACCAAAAACCACCATCATGAAACACATGGTACGATCAGGAGTGTCGTAATGATACTGATCTAAAAAACGCAGCGTATAGGGCAACCCTGCATACAGTAGCAACACGTAATGTGATGGAGTGTTATCGGGAGAAAAGGAGAGAGGAGAAACGTATTTTCAGAGAAAAGAAGAAAAACAAGAGAAACGTGAGCGTGAGCAAATCGAGATGTACAGGAGTCAGAATGAAGTCCGGAAATTTTACCAACGAGTAAAACTCCAAACCGAAGGTTTTGGTGCAGGCACATCCTCCTGTTGAGATGAAGAAGGAAACCTGGTGATGGGGGCATTTTGAAAAGCTTCCGGTATCAAATAGTGGTGGTGAAGAAGATACCCCAGAACCAATATGAGATGGTGGTATAGAGTGTATACCACCTAGCCAAGATGAGGTCATAAAATCAATTAATCGGCTCAAGAACAATAAAGCAGCAGGAGCCGGGGGATTATCAGCCGAACTATTCAAGACTGGTGGTCAGATGCTGGTAAGGAGCATGCACCAGCTGATTAGTACAATTTGGCTAGAGGAATGCATGCCCAATGATTGGAACCTCAGCATCGTGTGTCCCGTGTACAAAAAAGGAAACAAGACGATATGTGCCAACTATTTAGGAATAAGACTCCTTCCCATCGCATGTAAAGTGATATCCAGTGGGCTGTGTGAACGACTGAAGCCAATGGTCAATGACATTATCGGACCCTATCGATGCGGCTTCAGGCCTAGCAAATCCACCATTGACCAGATTTTCACTCTGGCCAAATTCCGGAAAAGACCCACGAAAAACACATCGACACATACCACCTATTCGTCGACTATAAAGTCGCATTCGACAGCTCTATCCGTTCAGAGGTGTTTAAAGCCATGTTTGCGTTTGGCATTCCTGCTGAATTAATACGGCTATGCAGGATAACTTTAAGTGGCACAAGGTCAGCAGTTAAAGTCAGAAAAGACCTATCGGAGCCCTTCAATACCGAACGAGGATTCAGACAAGGTGACAGTTTGTCGTGTGATCTTTTTACCATTCTGCTGGAAAAGGTCATACGAGACGCAAAGGTGAACAGAAATGGCACTCTGTACACCAAACAGCATATGTTACTCGAATACGCCGATGACATCGATATAATGGGTCGAACATTGCGAGCGGTAACAGACACATTTGAAGAAATTGAGAAGGAGTCTGCCAAAGTGGGTTTGGCAGTAAACGGCGAGAAGATCATGTTGATGGTATCAACGCGCAAGACGTCCAGTAGACTCGGACCAACTGTGGAACTTGAGAACTACAGCTTCGTGGTAGTTAAAGATTTTATATACCTTGGTACCGCCATAATTAAAACGAATGACATCAGTTTTGAAATTCGGAGGAAGATTGTGATGTCCAACAGATGCAACTGGACTGAGCAAACAACTCAAAAGCAAGGCCACCTCCCGCTAGACCAAACTCACACTTTACAAGACGCTTCTACTACCCGTGCTGTTATATGGATCTGAAGCATGGGTACTTGCGAACAAGAAAAATTCTCCGAAAGATCTACGAAAGAACACATTTTACTCGACTACGCCAATGACATCTATATAATGGGTCGAACATTGCGATCGGTATTAGACACCTTTGAAAAAAATTGAGAAGGAGTTTGCCAAAGTAGGTCTGGCACTAAACGGCGGGAAGACCAAGCTGGTATCAACGTAAAAGACGTCCAGTAAACTCGGACCAACTGTGAGAACTACAGCTTCGACATCAGTTTTGAAATTCGGAGAAGGATTGTGATGGCCAACTGATGCTACTATGGTCTAAGTAAGCAGTTTAGAAACAGTGTCACCACCCGCCAGACCAAACTCACACTCTACAAAACGCTGATACTACCTGTGCTTGTGTATTGATCTGAAGCATGGATTCTTGCGCAAGCGGATGAGGCAGCTCTTGGTGTGTTTGAAAGAAGAATTATTCGAAAGACCTACGGGCCGATCTGCGTCGACGTTGAATATCGGCGTCGAATGAACCATGAGTTGTACCAGCTATTCTCGGACATCGACATTGTTAGACGTATTTAGCTGCAGCGACTACGTTGGCTATGTCATGTTGTGAGAATGGATGAAGATGCCCCGGCCCAAAAGGCATATAAAAGCGAACCAGCTGATGGTTCACGCAGAAGGGGAAGTCCAAGAATACGTTGGAAAGATCAAGTCGAAGACAACATCGCCGAAAATGGTCTTTCAAATTGGAAAAACTGTGCAAAAGATCGACGCGTCTGGAAATCTTTTCTAAGCTCGGCTTATGGAACGAAAGTTCTGTCATAAGCCTGCTAAATAAGTAAAAGAAGCGTGGATTTTTTAAAGGAATACTTTTTCAGGGACTAAAAGAGGCGTGGATTTTTTAAAGGAATACTTTTTTCAGAAGGAAAATTAAAAAAAAAATTTTTTTCAAAGACTAAGTAGAGGCGTGGGACCATCAACTGGTCTTAAAGGAGGCGTGGCTTTAAAAAAATTTCTCAAGGACTATTAAGAGGATTGCATTTTTTTCTAAATATATTTTGAATATTTTTTTCTTTGAGTATTTTCATTTAATTAAAATGTATTTATAAATTTTTCGTTGATATAAAAATTTTTAATGACTGTTACGACACATCACGGACGCAATACAATGAATGGATTATTTATGCTAACGCGCGATATACCGTTTTAAGTGGTTATATTTAATCATGGCCATGATTGCCGTTACTCGCTATCTGTAACTGAGCCATTGAACTGAATGACAGAATCAGTGTTTGATTAAAAAAATATTTAAAAAGAGATGCAAATAAAAAATCGCACCTCAAGACCTGCATTCAAACGTGAAAATCGATTTTTGTATTAATAAATTATTTACAATGAGTTGGATGGAGGCAGTGGCGTAGATACATATATGAACTAAACAGAGAGTTGGGAAGTTCGTGTACTAACTACGTCCATGTATGTTGCTCCCATGAATAGTGAGTGGCTAACCATATTTGTAACCAAATTTTGGTAGCCGTTAATTTATTGTCTTGAATTTGTTTTTCGGTTAACGGAATGATTTTTGTCAAGGTTGGACATTTCGTTGGCGAACAACGCAATTCAATAAATTATTTAAAATTTAGGGGCTGTAAATTAAAGCAAAAACAGTTGTATTTATTTGAAAATGCCTCAATTTAAATATTGATTTTTTTGGGTCACTGGCTGCCATCTGTTGCCCCAGCCTTTCCCCAGCCTGATGAACCTTTCTATGGTTTTAATTACACATTTCATTTAACCCAATGCTCCCAAAGAAGTCTAATCAATTCAAAGTTTAATTAACCGATACAAAAACAAAAAATACTGAAACAAAACAATAATAAAATGGAGGACCAAATTCTATTTTATTCGGTCAGTGAATACTAATTTCTTTCGGAGATTCATTGAAAGGAAGCCAAATGATTTCAAAACGAACAAAAAAATCTATTCATTGACTGTCCCATCTATTTAGGATTGTTGCTAGCAAATGTTTTGTGAAAAAAAATGTTGCATCAAAATGGCAAATGGAAGGGAATTCTCTAAACAACATCAGAACAGTGGGTGAAATTTTAAACAATTTGACTCAAATTCAAATCATCACCCTTTGGAAAACACATTTAAAAACCATTGAGTGGAGCAGTATACCCTACACAACTACCACGGAACTCTAACTTTCTGCAAATGTTTATTCCGAGCCTGGGCAATATTTCCATCCTTCTAATAGTCTTAGATAAAATATTTTAAAAATCCAAGCCTCTGATAGTCCGCTAGAAAAAAATATTTTCAAAATCCCCGCTACTGATATTTGCACCTTCTTGACCGATTAGAGGTCGACAGCACTTCTTCCTTACACTGACAGCCCTTCTAATTACTTGTCCAGATTCCCTTCACAGTGAGTTGAGTGTTGTGATGTTCCGCTTATAATTGTGGCCTATAGATAGACTCGAAAAAAAAAACACAAAAATAATTTCCGGTCCACTTCATCCCAAAATTATTACATGATCTGGAATCTCATGGACAATTTCAAAGCGATCAGAGCTATATTTTCGCCCTCTAGTGGGGTAATGGGTTACTAAATAATATCTCAGTACGTAAGCACCTGAAAATATTTAAGTGTAACTCCCACATCTGAGTACATACGACCATCTAATTGGTATCAATTTAAAGGTCAACCACTCCTCTCGGATATACTATCAATTTTTCGGGTCTAGGTCCTACAGAGGTAAATATATACGCTGTAGAACACAAATTTTGTAATTTTTCACACAAAAGTCAGGGTCCATTTGACCCGCTAAATATTGCCCGATCTTTATCAAAACAGACATGCTTATTCTTTAGCCCGATCTCGTTCTCCATGTAAAATTTCGCGGGTCATAATTGTTCGGGCCATAATTGCGGCCTCTGGAGCGATCAGAAAATGTGACAAAAATAAAGTTTTTGGTCCATTTCATCCCCTAAATATTAACCAATCTTTACCAAAAACAATAGGGGTCTTCATTGGCCAGAACCAATCCTACATGAAACCAGTGAGCGGAGCAGTATAGTCGGACGGGGCCGACCATACGATACCCTACACAACTACCACGAACTCTAACTTTCTGAGGATGTTTATTCTGAGTCTGAGTAATATTTCGTGATATTTGCCCCCTCTTGTCCGATTAGAGGTTAACAACACCTCTTCCTTACTTTTTTCGAATATTCAGTACAGTCCTTCTAATTACTTGTCCAGATTACCTTCACGGTGGGTTGTGTTGTGATTTTCGGATTATACTCTACTCGAAAACACACAAAAAATTATGTTTTCGGTCCATTTCATCCCAAAATTTTAATCTGATCATCACCGAAAATTGTAGGCGTTGTTCTTGACCATAACTGGAACTTCATGAAAAATGTCAAAGCCATCAGCGCGATATTTCTCCCTCTAATGTGGTAATGGGTTACTGAATAATATCTGAATACGTAAGCACCTGTAAATATTTGACTGTAACTCCCACATCTGAGTAGATACATCACTATATTTGGTATCAATTTAAAGGCCAACCACTCCTCTTGGATATGCTATCAACTCCTGGGGTCTACATCCTCCAGGAGTAAATATGTATGCCATAGAATACAAATTTTTTCATTTTTCACACAAAAGTCAGGGTCCATTTGACCCACTAAATATTGACCGATCTTTATCAAAACATGCATGCTTATTCTCTGACCCGATCCCCTTCTCCATGCAAAAATTCGCGGTGTTTGGGCCATAATTGCGGCCTCTGGAGCGACCAGAAAAACCGACAAAAATTTAGTATTTGGTCCATTTCATCCCCTAAATATTAAATGATCTTTTCCAAAAACAATAGGGGTCTTCATTGGCCAGAACCCATCCTACATGCAAAATTTCGTGAAGATTGGTCCATAACTGTGGCCTGTATCGTGTTTACAAATTATAATGGACAGACGGACGGACGGACGGACGGACGGACACACATGTCTAGATCGACTCAGCTAGTCGAGATATGACGATCGGTATACTTAAAGGTGGGTCTAGGACCAATATTTCGCGGCGTTACAAACATTTGGGGCTGCACAAAGCTATAATACCCTGACAACATAGTTGTGTAGGGTATAAAAATTGGTGAAGATTTGTCCACAATTGTGGCCTGTATCGTGTTTACAAATTATAATTGACGGACGGACACACATGTCTAGATCGACTCAGCTAGTCGAGATATGACGATCGGTATACTTAAAAGTATTTCGCGGCGTTACAAAATCTTGGGGCTGCACAATGCTATAATACCCTGACAACATAGTTGTGTAGGATATAAAAATCATCGCCAATTTTAGGGTCCTGAATTTATTTTTTAAAAATCCACGCGTAGTTTAGGGTCCTGAAAATTATTTAAAAAAAAATCCAAGCCTATGTTTGGTCCTAGAAAAAAAATTACTTACTTAGCTGGCTGGTTACAGAACGGTTGTTGCATTTGAGCTGGGGCATTCTCATTCATTCGCACAACATGGCCTAGCCATCGTAGTCGCTGCAGCTCAATACGTTTGACTATGTCGATATCCGCGTATAAATTGTAAAGCTCGTGGATTCACCGTCGACTCAGATCGGCCCATAGATCTTTCGGAGAATTTTTCTCTCAAACACTCCAACAGTTGCCTCATCTGCTTGCGGAAGTACCCATGTGAGTTTGGTCTGGTGGACTTGTTTCTAAACTGCTTTCTTAGACCATAGTAGCATCTGTTGGCCATCACTATCCTTCTCCGAATTTCAAAACTGATGTCATTAGTTTTATTTATGGCGGTACCAAGGTATATAAAATCTTTAACTACCTCGAAGCTGTAGTTCTCAAGGTCCACAGTTGGTCCGAGTCTATTGGACGTCTTGCGCGTTGATACCATCAGCTTGGTCTTCTCGCCGTTTACTGCCAGACCCACTTTGGAGACTCCTTCTCAATTTGTTCAAAGGTGGCTGTTACCGCTCGCTAAGTTCGGCCCATTATATTGATGTCAGCGGCGTAGGCGAGTAACATGTGTTGTTTGGTGTACAAAGAGTCATTTCTGTTCACCTTTGCATCTCGTATGACCTTTTCCAGCAGGATGTTAAAAAAATCACACGACAAACTGCCACCTTGTCTGAATCCTCGAACGGAATTTAATTGCTGATCTTGTGCCACATAAAGATATGCATAGCCGAATTAATTTTGCTGGAATGAAAAGCGTAGACATGGCTTTAAACGCCTCTGAACGGATGGACTGTGGAATGCGGCTTTATAGTAGACGAATAGGTGGAATGTGTCGATGTGTTTTTCGTGGGTCTTTTCCAGGATTTAACGCAGAGTGAAAATCTGGTCAGTGGTGAATTTCCCAGTTTTGAAGCCGCATTGGTATGTTCCAAAAATGTCATTGACCATTGGCTTCAATCGTTCGCACAGCATACTGGATAGCACTTTATATGCGATGGGAAGGAGACTTATTCCTCAATAGTTGGCACATATCGTCTTGTCTCCCTTGTGCTGAGGTTCCAATCATTTCGCATGCATTCCTCTAGCCCAATTAAGCTGGTGCATGCTCCTGAGCAGCATCTGACCACCAGTCTTGAAAAGTTCGGCTGATAACCCATCGGCTCCTGCTGCTTTATTGTTCTTGAGCCGATTAATTGCTATTACGACCTCATCATGGCTAGGTGGTATACACTCTATACCGTCATCTCTTATTGGTTCTGGGGTATCTTCTTCACTATTTGATACCAGAAGCTTTTCAAAATGCTCCTTCCAGGTCCTCAGCACGTCTAGTCTGTATCTGTCACCAGGTTTCCTTTTTTATCTCTACAGGAGAATGTGCCTGCACCAAAAACTTGGGTTTGGTGGTTTACTCCTTGGTAAAATTTCCGGACTTCATTCTGACTCCTGTCCATCTCGATTTGCTCACGCTCACATCTTTCTTGTTTTTTCTTCTTTTTTCTGAAAACATGTTTCTCCTCTCTCCTTTGCTCGCGATATTTCTGCATCACACTACGTGTTGCTACTGTCTGCAGGGTTGCCCTATACGCTACGTTTTTCGCCTTATTAGCATTACGACAATCCTGATCGTACCATGGGTTTCTTGATGGTAGATTTTGGTACCCAAGTGTTGCTTTTGCTGCAGTATGTGGGGAGTGGCAATTCTATGTCATTGTGCTTCTATACTATTATCGGGACAAGAAGTGCTTTCGTCAAGCAGGTGCGTAAGTTGAGCGGAGTAGGCCTCTGCCAAATGTTGTGTTTGCAACTTTTCGACGTCGAGTTTCCGTGTTACATTAGATCGCACCTTTGCTGCAACATTAAGACGAGTTCGAACCTTGGCTGCTACAACGTAGTGGTCCGAATCGATATTTGCTCCTCGGATCGATCGAACGCCTAATACACTGGATGAATGCCTTCCGTCTATCACAACATGATCGATTTGATTTCTCGTTGCTTGATCAGGAGAAATCCAGGTGGCCTTGTGTTTATCGAGATTCTTGAATCTGGACCAATCAACCTCATGCCGTTGTCGGATATTTCTTCATGGAGGCTGAATTTTTCGACGGTGGTACCAAATATATTTTTTTTGCATTAAATTCTCCTAGCAGAATTTTAGTCTCATGACCAGGGCAGCGATCATATGATGTTTCTATGCACTCGTAAAATATGTCTTTGGTTTGCTCATCTTTATCTTCGGTCGGAGCATGGTCGCAAATTAGACTGATGTAGAAGAACTTCGCTTTTATACGGATTATATCAATTCGATCTTCTACTGGAGTGAATCTGGAGATGAGGTCTTTTATTCTCCGTAAATCCGCAGTCAAATTCACGTCTTGTTTCATGGCAGCTATAATGCAGTGCGTAATCGTCGGATTTACTTACGCCAGTCCCTTTCCTTTGCATTTTCTGTATGGCAATAATATCGACTTTGTACTTCTTGAGTATATCCGCCAAAGTGAGAACTACGCCTGTTCTGTGCAACGTGCGCACAATCCAAGTGCAGATTCACACATTGTGGCGCTTTATACGTTTGCGGGGGTCGTCAATATTAGGGGGGTTTGGTTTTATTTTTCTTTGTTTTTTCATAGTTGGAGGGGTTTTCCGAGTGTGGGCAACTAATCCGACGCCTCAA
Source organism: Musca vetustissima (assembly GCF_032173495.1). Classification (NCBI taxonomy): domain Eukaryota; kingdom Metazoa; phylum Arthropoda; class Insecta; order Diptera; family Muscidae; genus Musca; species Musca vetustissima. The sequence continues at coordinate 19,768 of NW_026881997.1, forward strand.
CCCATTTTTTATAGTCCTTGTGGGTGAACTCGCGGCACACATCAGTTCACTATTTCAATGGGTGATGACGGCGGGGAGGTCAGTGTCCACAATTGAGATGAAAGAGGAACCAAGATAAGCCTGGGCTTCGCCTTGTTAAAGCAATCATCCCCTACGCCTCTTATAACCCTTGAAAAAATATTCTTTAGAAAATCCACGCGTCTTATAACCCTTGCAAAAATATTCTTTAGAAAATCCACGCCTCTTATAACCCTTGAAAAAATATTCATTAGAAAGTCCACGCTTCTTATAACCCTTGAAAAAATATTCTTTACACAATCCACGCCTCTTATAACCCTTGAAAAAATATTCTTTACACAATCCACGCCTCTTATAACCCTTGAAAAAATATTCTTTACACAATCCACGCCTCTTATAACCCTTGAAAAAATATTCTTTAAAAATCCACGCCTTTCATAACCCTTGAAAAAATATTCTTTAAAAAATCCACGCCTCTCATAACCCTTGAAAAAATATTCTTTAAAAAGTCCACGCCTCTCATAACGCTTGAAAAAATATTCTTTAAAAAATCCACGCCTCTCATAACCCTTGAAAAAATATTCTTTAAAAATCCACGCCTCTCATAACCCTTGAAAAAATATTCTTTAAAAATCCACGCCTCTTGTAACCCTTGAAAAAATATTCTTTAAAAAATCCACGCCTCTTATAACCCTTGAAAAAATATTCTTTAAAAAATCCACGCCTCTCATAACCCTTGAAAAAATATTCTTTAAAAAATCCACGCCTCTTGTAACCCTTGAAAAAATTTTTTTTAAGAAATCCGCGCTTCTTATAACCCTTGAAAACATTTTTTTAAGAAATCCGCGCCTCTTATAACCCTTCAAAAAATATTCTTTAAAGAATTCACGCCTCTTATAACCCTTGAAAAATACTTTTATAAATCCAGGCCTTGTAGTTGTCCTTGAAGACAATATTTTTAAATTTGTGAAAAAATCCCCCACTGTTTGGCCATTTGATTAATGACCCTAACAGGTTGTTTAGTTCCACTAAATGATTCTGTTCAAACTTCTCCTGATCGGACGCATCGCATCAGTCATTTAATTAATTTTCCAAAGTTGTTTTCTGCAACGAACAGCATGAACAGAGGTGATGATAGCGGCGAAAAGCTCCGGCATTAACACGGTGTACGCTGTAAATAAGACAAACAATCCGCCACAGTTGGATACGTTTAAATATGTTGTTGCTGGCATATCTTCCGAACATTAGCCTAGGCTTGAGTTGAGAATATTTCTGGATGGTTGTAGTTTTGATTGTGATTTTTGGCAATCATTATTATTGTTGTTGTTGTCGTTTTTCTTAAATGGAGAAGTTTTGTTGAAAGGTTTAGAGAAGTTTGTCTAACTGATTTTTTTGGGTGGAATTGTTTGTACGCTGGGTTAGGGGGTTAAGGGTTGATGGCTGTTCCGTAAATGGCTTTTTGAAACTACGTGACAAATAACAAAAGGATTTTGATTTGATTTACCAAGGATTTCGGGTATTTATAGTTTGAGATTGAGGTTGGTTGACATTTTTTTGAAGTTTTGGAATTTTTTAAATGCCTTGTCAATTTTAAATTTCTTTGTCCAATTTTAATTTCTGGTCCTTAAAATTTAATTTAATTTTAATTCAGTTATCAATTAAATTTTGGAAATTCCTGGACAAATATTTGTAATTTAATTGTTCTCTATGTAATTTAACATCCTCAAATATCAATAATACTAATTGTTATTTAGTTATAAATATTTATTGTATCTACCAATTAAAAATATTTTTCCCTCTTATTGTCCAAATAAAGAAGAGATTACCATGGCTACAATTGTTGTTATCTTCTTTTGTATATTATTTGATTTTTCTTTAATCACTAATTGTTTCATGTTATCATCCCTAGTTCATCCTCCTCATCTCTGCCAAGGTTTGTAAGACAAAATAAAATGTAATTGGTCATTATTTTTTATTTTTTTTTTCGAATACATCTTGTTAAGGCAGACAAATTCCTAATATTGATTTTTGTGAACATTAGAGGGATATCTTTATATACTAGATATACCTAATATTCCATAGATTGCTTTAACAAAAATCACTTGAGCGTATAAACAATTTTTGTTAAATTTTATTTCAATTTATTGTAATAAAGAAAAAAGAGAGAAAACAAAATATTTTGTGATGCTTCATGCAAATATTACTTGCTTTTTTAAAGAATATTTTTTCAAGGACTAACAGAATGCGTGGATTAAAAAATTTTTCTTGAAAGACTAACAGAAAGTGTCGATTTTCTTAAATATTTTTTTTCGAAGACTAATAGAAAGCGTGGATTTTTTAAAGTATATTTTTTTTAAAGGGTAATACAAGGCGTGTGTGTGACGTAGGGGATGATAGATACCAAGCAACGGCTCTGATTGCTCCCTCTTTCATCTCAACTGTGGACTCTGACCTCCCCGCGGTGTCACCTGGGGTAACTATTTTCATCATCCATTGAAATAGTGAGCTGATATGTGCCGCGAGTTCCCCCATAAGAACTATAAAAAAATGGGCTGAGGCGTCAGGTTAGTTGTCCACTCTCCGAAAACCCCTCTTACTATGAAATAGCAAAGAAAAAGAAAACCAAACCACCCAATGTTGACCACGATCTGCGAATCTGCAATTTGAATGTGCGCACGTTGCACAGAACAGACGCAGTTTTCGCCTTGACGGATGTACTCGAGAAGTACAAAGTCGATATTATTGCTTTACAGGAAATGCCATGGAAAGGGACAGGCGTAAGTAAATCAGATGATTACGCCCTGTATTATAGCTGCCATAAAACAAGACGCGAATTTGGCTGCGGATTTATGGTTAACCCTACGGTCAATAACCGGGTACATTTGTACCTTTTTTTGAATAAAAATGCTGTAAAATTTTTAATAATGGAGATATTTGGATCAAATTTTGAAGAATCATTCTTAAGGTATTTTCACACATAATCGAAGAAAAAAATTATAAATATTTTCCATATATATAATTTTAAAAATTTTTTAAAGTTATTACCTACGTAGATCAATAACCGTGGTACATTTGTACCCGTCTGTAACTCATTAAATAATTGGACTATCGTGCAGTTTTTTGTTTTAAATTAGTCTATACGGATCTGATCTAGATGTAGGAACTCAAAATTATATATATATATATATATATTAAAATAATATATACTTAAATCCATGCTTAAATGATAATCTATCTAAAACAATCATAGTAAATTCCTTATAGATTTCGAATGGGTTAAGCTTTTTTAGTTATTTTTTTATTGGGATCTTATTTAGGTGTTCCTCAACCCTTCCGCAAATGTTTGTGGCCCTAGACAACATGGGACCATCAGGGCGACTCGTGGAAGTCAGAAACTACCCTGGTTTTCCCTTGGTATACAGGGACAAAAACAACGATTATTGTCCGTAATTTTCCAATTATTCTTCATATTGGTCCTGAAACTTTTTCTATAATCGAATTAGTCTGATTTATTACAATTCTAAATTGGCGTACATATATAAACTATCATTAAATAACGTTTTAAAGTATTAAATAATGTTAAAAATGCGCCAATCACAATCTCTAAACTAATAAAATCTGAATACTTGGCAATAATAATTGTTTTAGTCAATGTATACTAAAGGAAAACCAAGGTAGTTTCTGATTTCCACGAGTCGCCCTGAAGGTCCCATGTTGTACAGGGCCACAAAAATTTGCAGAGGGGTTGAGGAACACCTAAATAAGATCCCAATAAAAAAATAACTAAAAAAGCTTAACCCATTCGAAAGCTATAAGGAATTTACTATGATTGTTTTAGATAGATTATCATTTAAGCACGGAATAAAGTATATATTATTTTAATGTATATATAATTTTGAGTTCCTACATCTAGATCAGATCCGCATAGACTAATTTCAAACAGAAAACCTCACGATACTCCAATTTTTTAATAAGTTACAGAGCTATCTTTGGATGGGTACAAATGTACCACGGTTATTGATCTACGTATACTTTTTTGGTTATTGACCGTAGGGTTAACAGGAGAATAAAATACCACGTCTCCACATCACTCCAGTAGATGAGCGAATTACTATAGTCCGTATAAACGCGAAGTTCTTCTACATCAGTCTTATTTGCGCCCATGCTCCAACGGAAGACAAAGATGAGCAGACCAAAGACATATTTTACGAGCGCCTAGAAACAGCATATGACCGCTGCCCTGGCCATGACATTAAAATTCTGAATTTAATTCGCATATGCAAGTTTCGAGAATTATCGGCAGAATAGGAGAGAGGAGAAACGTGTTTTCAGAAAAAGAAGAAAGAACAAGAAAATCGTGAGCATGAGCAAATCGAGACGTACAGGAGTCAGAATGAAATCCGGAAATTTTACCAACGAGTAAAACCCCAAACTGAAGGCTTTGGCGCATCCTCCTCTAGAGATGAAAATGGAAACCTAGTGACAGATACAGATTCAGATTTAGATATAGCTCCCATATATTCAGATTTAGATATAGCTCCCATATATATTTTCGTCCGATTTTGTGTAAATGGTACACCAAAGTCCCTATATATCCTTGGATTTGCACGAAATTTAGCAGAGCATACTGAATTGAGACTAAAATGATGAGTGGTAAGTTTCGTGAAAATCGGTTCAGATTTAGATATAGCTCCCATATATATTTTCGTCCGATTTTATGTAAATGGTGCACCAAAGACCGTATATATATTTCGATTTACACGATATTTGGCATAGCGGAATCAATTAAGTGGAATCAATTAATGTGTATAAAGTTTTGTGAAAATCGGTCCAGATTTTGATATAGCTCCCATTTATTTTATGTAAATGGTGCCCCAAAGTCTCTATATATCTTTCGATTGGCACGAAATTCGGCATAGTGTTGAAATCGGTTAAGATTTAGATATAGTTTCCATATATATTTTCATCAGATTTTAATTGAATTGCGTCTAGAATGATGTGTGTTAAATTTCGTAAAAATCGGTTCAAATGTTGATATAGCACACATTAATATTTTCGTTGGATTTTAGGTAAATGTTGAACCGGTTGACACGAAACGTATAAAATTGATATTAGAATAACGTTATAGTTTGTTTTTTGTTTAATTGGTACAGATGCAGACACAGCTTCCATATATATTACAAACGGGTATCAGATTTAGATTAAATTTTTGTAAATAAAATTGATTTACATAAGTATGTCCCATTGAACGCAAATGACTCTAAACTTGCTGGAATGAACAGAAATTTAGCATAGGTTCCAGAAAGATCACAAGTTTGTTCAATTTCATGTCAATGTTCTTTCGAAAAGGCGGAGCCTGTTAGGAGACATATGTATAATATACCCAAAGTGGTGAAGGGTATCATATAGTCGGCCCAGTCCGACTTTACAATTTTCCTTACAGGTTAAGGACTCATATATGGCGTGGATTTGTTAAAAAATATTTTTTAATTCTCATAAAAAGAGTGGATTAAAAAAACTTAGGGACTCATATAAGGCGTGGATTTTAAAAGAATATTTTTCCTAGGCCTACTATAAGGCGTAAAATATTTTCCAAAGTTGTATCAATGTCAATATTATCATACTAATTTCAAATAAATCTATTTGAAATATATTTCCTCCGTCATGAAATGATATCTCTATCACCTAACATATCACGCAATCAAAATCACCGCCATTTACGTGTCACCAAAAGTAAAATAAATTGTTATTTACATAAATATCAGTCATCCCTTCTCATGATAACTAAAACTACACAAATTTGTCTGACCAAATTTTGTCGTTGAGTTGGAAATTTCAATATCGTTGCAATATTTTGTTTTCATGAGATTTATTTATGTTTTGTGGGGTGCCAAGCGAACGAAACGCCGACCCAGCGAACGTTATTGCCAAATTTTTCTTCTTGGCACAAAGTAACGCCTTTTTCTTGCCATATTTAAAGGAAACCAAAAAACTGAACGCAATTTTCTTGGAATATTTTTTTGATGTTGTTGATGGAGATCTAAATGTTGTTGTTGTTTTTTTATAGTCTTTGGGTCCGCACAAACTAAATAAATGTTTGCAATTATCCAAAGATAGAATAAACATTTGCTTGGCAGGAGGGCGGGGTGATCAAAATGAAGGAAATAATCAAAACATTCACACGCACACACACACACACACAGATACACACCACAAACATTAAAACCAAATGAAGGCATAATTCACTTAGATACGCAGTTTAATTAACCCATGAAGTGGGTTGTTGATTACACACACACAAACGTAATTTAAGGAAAATTTCCACCGACCTGTTGCTTTCGGAGTTAAGTGCAGCAGATCTCTGCGAAGTGTACCATAATGTGTTAATGTGAAAAACTCTTGTCTATTTTTAGTCTAAACTCATAAAATTTAATGGAATTTTGTTTTGTTCGCAAACACACAGACAGACAGACATACCATGATTGGCGATAAGCTAACAGCCGGCTAACCCCTTAAAATAATTGAGATTCTGTCATTAATGGCCATACACGCACACCAAGCAGACACGTTCCGCTCTACAAAAGGAGTCAAAAATAAACACTACATGTAAACCATTCGGAATAATTGGCAGGGTCGAAAAATGAGGAAACCGATTTTGTAAAGAATAATTTTTTGAGGACCCAAGAGGCGTGGATTTTTTAAAGAATATTTATTCCAAGGCCTATCAAGGCGTGGATTTTTTAAAGAATATTTATTCCCAGGCCCAACAAGGAGTGGATTTTTTAAAGAATATTTATTCCAAGGCCCAACCAGGTGTGGATTTTTTAAAGAATATTTATTCCATTTTAATTTTTGAATAAAACCAACAAAACGCCACACCAAAACCACTACACACTCCTCACAACAACTTGTTGGTCATACAAGTGGTTGATTCGATTGGGTTGTGTGCAACCCAAAAGCCTGTGAACGACAAATGTTTATGCGCTTGAGTTATTGAGCATTTTTTATGAATTATTTAAAGTGATTATTTAAGGCGAACCAATCGCAACACCAAGAAAAGTAAAAGGTAGCAATTAAACTAAAAAATAAACCCCCAATTTTTATCGATGGCAAAAAATCGTAATCTTGTCATCTACATCGACGTCAATGTGTTACGCACAAGGACGCCCAAATGTTTTTTTCAGATATCAATTTGATCTGAAGTGCACTATAAATGTCAGTTTCTAAAAACGGACATGCTCTCGATTAAAGAACATATAATTGCCAGAAAGATAAAAAATAAAAAATATGATTTCATAAGTCAATATCCTCTGAGAATATTTGTGTTTGAGTTAAGTTTTTTTGGCAATACCACCAAATATTTGTTAATGGCACTGACTCAGCATTTGTGCAACAATTTATTAATGGAAATGTTTGAAAATCGGAATAAGCAATGTGAACTGGAAAAATAATTCATAGGCCTTGGAAAAATTTGCTTTAAATAATCCATGCCTTGATAGGCCCTGGAAAAATTTGCTTTAAAAAATCCAAACCTTGTTGGGCCTTGGAAAAATTTGCTTTAAAAAATCCAAACCTTGTTGGGCCTTGGAAAAATTTGCTTTAAAAAATCCACGCCTTGTTGGGCCTTGGAAAAATTTGCTTTAAAAAATCCACGCCTTGTTGGGCCTTGGAAAAATTTGCTTTAAAAAATCCACGCCTTGTTGGGCCTTGGAAAAATTTGCTTTAAAAAATCCACGCCTTTTTGGGCCTTGGAAAATTTTGCTTTAAAAAATCCAAACCTTGTTGGGCCTTGGAAAAATTTGCTTTAAAAAATCCATGCCTTTTTGGGCCTTGGAAAAATTTGCTTTAAAAAATCCACGCCTTGTTGGGCCTTGGAAAAATTTAGTTTAAAAAATCCACGCCTTGTTGGGCCTTGGAAAAATTTGCTTTAAAAAGTCCACGCCTTGTTGGGCCTTGGAAAAATTTGCTTTAAAAAAGCCACGCCTTGTTGGGCCTTGGAAAAATTTGCTTTAAAAAATCCACGCCTTGATAGGCCTTGGAAAATTTGCTTTACAAAATCCCTTTTAGTAATAATCCTTGTCGATTTGTTTGGAGTCTAGAACTGCGTCACTATACTCAAAAAGTCTTGAAATCCGCCTTCAGCCTTAAGTAATTATTTTTCTTCTCCCTTCCCCTAATGTTTATTTATCGGTCTCTTGCCTGTTGCGTCAATTACAACCTTTTATTAAATTTATTTATTTTCTTAAGTTCCATTTATTTTTTTTCTATAGCCTCTGTCGTACCTTAAGTGTATTCAAATTTTAGGCTTCATTAATTTTTATTATATCACGACAGGACAGACAGACACGAAAATAGTATTACCACCTCCTTGGAGCTGTAGTTGTTGCATGCAAAGTTGCTGGCACCATTACGGCCACACATCGATGGAAAAAACGAAAACAATTTTCCCATCAGAGCCCAAAAATGAAATTAGTGTCACATTTTGGTTCGGTTCGCTGTTTGTTTTTTCTGCGTCGTTGGCTTGTGCGGGGTGTTAAGTGTTTCACTTATTTGGCCTCAAAAGGCTGGCTAAAATAACAACAGAATTTTCTGTGAATATTTTCGAAGAGTAGACACATAATCAATTTAATTGAATTTTGCTCACAAGAAAAACAATTATCTGATTTTCCATTGTTGTGGTTTTGGGGGAATTAAAAGTAATTATTTTATTAAACAATTTTTTTTATTAATAAATAACTATAGAAAAAATATCCTTTAAAACATCCACGCCTTTTCTAAGCCTTGAACAATTTATTTTAAAACATCAACGGCTTTTCTAAGCCTTGAAAAAATATCCTTTAAAAAATCCACGCCTTGTGTGATGACCCTTGAAAAAATATTCTTTAAAAAATCCACGCCTTGTGTGATGACCCTTGAAAAAATATTCTTTAAAAAATCCACGCCTTGTGTGATGACCCTTGAAAAAATATTCTTTAAAAAATCCACGCCTTGTGTGATGACCCTTGAAAAAATATTCTTTAAAAAATCCACGCCTTGTGTGATGACCCTTGAAAAAATATAAAAAATCCACGCCTTGTGTGATTTGAAAAAAATTCTTTAAAAAATCCACGCCTTGTGTGATGACCCTTGAAAAAATATTCTTTAAAAAATCCACGCCTTGTGTGATGACCCTTGAAAAAATATTCTTTAAAAAATCCACGCCTTGTGTGATGACCCTTGAAAAAATATTCTTTAAAAAATCCACGCCTTGTGTGATGACCCTTGAAAAAATATTCTTTAAAAAATCCAATGACCCTTGAAAAAATATTCTTTAAAAAATCCACGCCTTGTGTGATGACCCTTGAAAAAATATTCTTTAAAAAATCCACGCCTTGTGTGATGACCCTTGAAAAAATATTCTTTAAAAAATCCACGCCTTGTGTGATGACCCTTGAAAAAATATTCTTTAAAAAATCCACGCCTTGTGTGATGACCCTTGAAAAAATATTCTTGAAAAAATATTCTTTAAAAAATCCACGCCTTGTGTGATGACCCTTGAAAAAATATTCTTTAAAAAATCCACGCCTTGTGTGATGACCCTTGAAAAAATATTCTTTAAAAAATCCACGCCTTGTGTGATGACCCTTGAAAAAATATTCTTTAAAAAATCCACGCCTTGTGTGATGACCCTTGAAAAAATATTCTTTAAAAAATCCACGCCTTGTGTGATGACCCTTGAAAAAATATTCTTTAAAAAATCCACGCCTTGTGTGATGACCCTTGAAAAAATATTCTTTAAAAAATCCACGCCTTGTGTGATGACCCTTGAAAAAATATTCTTTAAAAAATCCACGCCTTGTGTGATGACCCTTGAAAAAATATTCTTTAAAAAATCCACGCCTTGTGTGATGACCCTTGAAAAAATATTCTTTAAAAAATCCACGCCTTGTGTGATGACCCTTGAAAAAATATTCTTTAAAAAATCCACGCCTGTGTGTGATGACCCTTGTGTTGAAAAAATATTCTTTAAAAAATCCACGCCTTGTGTGATGACCCTTGAAAAAATATTCTTTAAAAAATCCACGCCTTGTGTGATGACCCTTGAAAAAATATTCTTTAAAAAATCCACGCCTTGTGTGATGACCCTTGAAAAAATATTCTTTAAAAAATCCACGCCTTGTATGATGACCCTTGAAAAAATATTCTTTAAAAAATCCACGCCTTGTATGATGACCCTGGAAAAAATATTCTTTAGAAAATCCACGCCTTGTGTGATGACCCTTGAAAAAATCTTCTTTATAAAATCCACGACTTGTGTGATGACCCTTGAAAAAATCTTCTTTATGAAATCCAAGCCGTTTGAAATAATTATTTTTTTTTAATTCTCCAATAAATTTTCAAATGTCATTTGAATACCATTTTCAGTTATTTCCAATTAAACTACCCACACTTGGTGTAATCTATTTAAATTTTGAACAATAATTACAAATGCAACCAGCTGAGCAGAGTCATAGGTGAATCAGCAGCAGCCATTCGTTATCCACACTGACTGTCTGAGAACCAACTTCCAAATTGGGCCAGGCAATGGCATCAATACCTCCCCACATAAAATGCAACATCGGCGTATCGTTAGAATTTATCTTCTCACAAGCCAAACAAACACCTGAGCACCGAACCGATTTTCCGTATTGTTTCGATTTGTAGTTGTTTTCCTCCACTACCACCTCTTTCTAAATGTGGTTGGGCTGCCTGCCTGCCTATCTGCCATATGTTTAATATTTGCAATAAATTAATAAATTTTTGTACATGAAACTTTGTTTTTGGAACTTACCGCTCAATACCGAACAATAGCAAATGCTATACCATCGGCATAGACAAAGAAGGGTGTGTGTGAATGTTTTTTTTTTTCGAAATGGAAAATTTGAAATCTACCCATAGAACTGTGTCTCAGTCAATGTGCGTAGTAAAGATTTTTATCATTTTTGTTTTTTGTAAATTTGCCAAACAAAAAAAAAATATTTTGTCCCGCAAAAACATAGGTCTGAACAGTGGGCTGTGACAAAAAAATAACTGTTTGATTTATGGTTAATTTTTCAATATCTGAATGTTGAAAGGGAATAACATATGCGTATGTACGTGTTTGAGTGTGTGCGTAACCCACACGCTGTGCCGTTGGCATAAATCGCGGATTTTTTAAACCGAACAGGAAACACTTAGATGATTTTTCAGATATTCTACACATTAAAAAAAATTCCTGAGGCCCCTCAGGAAAAAAATCCGTGAGGTCCCTTAGGACCACTTTTTTTTCTATAGAAAAAAATCCGTGAGGTCCCTTAGGACCACTTTTTTTCTATAGAAAAAAATCCGTGAGGTCCCTTAGGACCACTTTTTTTCTATAGAAAAAAATCCGTGAGGTCCCTTAGGACCACTTTTTTTCTATAGAAAAAAATCCGTGAGGTCCCTTAGGACCACTTTTTTTCTATAGAAAAAAATTCGTGAGGTCCCTTAGGACCACTTTTTTTCTATAGAAAAAAATTCGTGAGGTCCCTTAGGACCACTTTTTTTCTATAGAAAACAATTCGTGAGGTCCCTTAGGACCACTTTTTTTCTATAGAAAACAATTCGTGAGGTCCCTTAGGACCACTTTTTTTCTATAGAAAAAAATTCGTGAGGTCCCTTAGGACTATTTTTTTCTATAGAAAAAAATTCGTGAGGTCCCTTAGGACTATTTTTTTCTATAGAAAAAAATTCGTGAGGTCCCTTAGGACTATTTTTTTCTATAGAAAAAAATTCGTGAGGTCCCTTAGGACTATTTTTTTCTATAGAAAAAAATTCGTGAGGTCCCTTAGGACTATTTTTTCTATAGAAAAAAATTCGTGAGGTCCCTTAGGACTATAGAAAATAATTCGTGAGGTCCGTTAGGACCACTTTTTTTCTATAGAAAAAAATTCGTGAGGTCCGTTAGGACCACTTTTTTTCTATAGAAAAAAATTCGTGAGGTCCGTTAGGACCACTTTTTTTCTATAGAAAAAAATTCGTGAGGTCCGTTAGGACCACTTTTTTTCTATAGAAAAAAATTCGTGAGGTCCGTTAGGACCACTTTTTTTCTATAGAAAAAAATTCGTGAGGTCCGTTAGGACCATTTTTTTCTATAGAAAAAAATTCGTGAGGTCCGTTAGGACCATTTTTTTTCTATAGAAAAAAATTCGTGAGGTCCGTTAGGACCACTTTTTTTCTATAGAAAAAAATTCGTGAGGTCCGTTAGGACCACTTTTTTTCTATAGAAAAAAATTCGTGTGGTCCCTTAGGACTATTTTTTTCTATAGAAAACTATTTTTAGACTATTTTTTCTAAAGAAAAAAATTCGTAAGGTCCCTTAGGACTATTTTTTCCTAAAGAAAAAAACCGTGTGGTCTCTCAGGACTATTTTTTTCTATAGAAAAAAAATCCTGAAGTCCCTTAGGACTATTTTTTTTCTATAGAAAAAATTCCTGAGGTCCCTTAGGACTATTTTTTCTACAGAAAATAAAATCGTGAGGTTCCTGAGGTCCCTGAGCGCTATTTTTTCTATAGAAAACAATTCGTGTGGTCCCTTAGGACTATTTTTTTCTATAGAAAACTATTTTTAGACTATTTTTTCTAAAGAAAAAAATTCGTAAGGTCCCTTAGGACTATTTTTTCCTAAAGAAAAAAACCGTGTGGTCTCTCAGGACTATTTTTTTCTATAGAAAAAAAAAATCCTGAAGTCCCTTAGGACTATTTTTTTCTATAGAAAAAATTCCTGAGGTCCCTTAGGACTATTTTTTTCTACAGAAAATAAAATCGTGAGGTTCCTGAGGTCCCTGAGCGCTATTTTTTCTATAGAAAACAATTCGTGTGGTCCTTTAGTGCCATTCGCGAAGCTTTTTTCTCAGTGTAGTTTTACAATATAATTCGATTTTATGGACTTCTAGTGAAAAACTATTAATTGATTTATGTAAACCAATTGCCACAGCGAGGAGAGTCACAAAAAATTTTCGAAGGTCGTGTTATGTTTTTGTGACAAATCTAATTGTGACAAATTTATGGCACAGCAATCGTGGAAATGCCAATTGAATATAAACTGTAGATTTCAGATTTATTTACAGCCTAAAGATTTTTGCGGGACAGCAAAACTATTTCAATTGATTTAATAAAAAACCAAACGAAATATCAAAATTCCGATTTGAAACGGAATTCGTGTTAGGGGGGATTAATATTTATGAAATGTTTGTCAAATCAATTCGATTTTTATTGGTAAAAAAAACAGCCCACATACACACAAACATACATACATATACATATGTATGTCATGGCAACTGAATTACTTGATCAATTATTTGGATTTGGACCAATATTTTCCCCATGCATGTCATCCTGCTGAGAGCTGTTGTGGTTGAGAGTAGAGAAGCCTGTGTCCTTTGCTATTTCTAAGAACAACATTGTATACGCTTGCGGCTAATGTGATAGAAGGTCTTCCTTTGCTGTTGCCACACCCACACACACACAAATTTCCTTTGAATGCAGTTGTTGTAAACTTTGTAAATAACTTCTATACAACAACAAACATTAACAAAGTTTAAACAAATATTTGTGGTACTTCACGGAGGTAGAAAACAAACTACCATCCAAAGCAAAGCAGGCCACTAGGTTAAGTGGGTCGGACAGACTGACCTCCATTAACTTTGGCAAACAAAAAATGTGAAGAAGCATCTTTCAATTATCTGCAGTGATGTGGTTTTTAGACACAGAAAAAAAAATAATTATTATGTCTACATGTGGGTGGTTATAAGTGCAGGACAGTGGTCCGGAGAAGCAATTTTTTTCTAAAGAATATTTTTTGACCTCCCCGTGTTGTCACATAGGATAACTATTTTCAAAAATAGTGAGCTAATATGTGCCGCGAGTTCACCCATAATAACTAAATAAATGGGTTCAGGCGTCGGGTTAGTTGGCCACACTCGGAAAAAGCAACGAAAAAGAAAACCAAACCACCCAATGTTGACGACCCCCGCAAACGTATAAAGGATCACGATCTGCGAATCAGCACGCACGTTGTACAGAACAGGTGCAATTTTCACCTTGGCGGATGTACTCAAGAAGTACAAATCCGACATTATTGCCTTACAGGAAATGCGATGGAAAGAGACTGGCGTAAGTAAATCAGATAATTATGCCCTGTATTATAGCTGCCATGAAACGAGACATGAATTTGGCTGCGGAATTATGGTTATTAGGAGAATACTCGAAGTTCTTTTACATCAGTCTAATTTGCGCCCATGCTCCGACCGAAGATAAAGATGAACAGACTAAAGACATATTTTACGAGCGCCTTGAAACAGCATATGACCGTTGCCCTGGCCATGACATCAAAATTCTGCTAGGACATTTTAATGCAAAAATCGGAAAAGAAAATATCTTTGGCCCCACCGTCGGAAAATTCAGCCTTCATGAAGAAACATCCGACAACGGCATGAGGTTGATTGACTTCGCGGCAGCAAAAAACATGGTAGTTAGCAGCGCCAGATTCAAGCATCTCGATATACACAGGACCACCTAGATTTCTCCTGATCAAGCAAAGAGAAATCAAATTGACCATGTTGTGTTAGACGGAAGGCATTCATCCAGTGTATTAGACGTTCTGTCGATACGAGGAGCGAATATCGATTCAGACCATTACCTTGTGGCAGCCAAGGTTCGCACGTGTTTTAATGTAGCAGCAAAGGTGCGATATAATGTAGCTTGACTTGACGTCGAAAAGCTGCAAGCACAACAGATTGCAGGGGCCTGTTCTGCTCAACTAACCCTACTGCTTGACAAAAGCACTTTTTGTCCCGATAATAGTATAGAAGCACAATTGCAAAGAATTGCCGACTCCCTACAAACTGCAGCAAAAGCAACACTTGGGTACCAAAAACCACCACCACGAAACCCATGGTACGATCAGGAGTGTCGTAATGCCACTTATGTTAAAAACGCAGCGTATATGGCAAAACTGCAGACATTGCAACAAGTAATGTGATGGATCATTATCGGGAGAAAAGGAGAGATGAGAAACGCGTTTTCAGATAAAAGAAGAAAGAACAAGAAAAATGTGAGCGTGAGCAAATCGAGATGTACAGGAGTCAGAATGAAGTCCGGAAATTTTACCAACGAGTAAAACACCAAACTGAAGGCTTTGCTGCAGGCACATCCTCCTGTAGAGATGAAGAAGGAAACCTGGTAACAGATACATACAGTGTGCTGAGGATCTGGAAGCATCATTTTGAAAATCTTCTGAATAGCGGCGGCGTAGAGGATGTCCCAGAACCAATAATAGATGACGGTATAGAGTGTATACCAACTAGCCAAGATGAGGTCAGAAAATCAATCAATCGGTTGAAGAATAATAAAGCAGCAGGTGCCGATGGGTTACAAGCCGAACTATTCAAGACTGGTGGTCAAATACTTGTAAGGAGCATGCACCAGCTGATTAGTACAATTTGTCAGGAGGAATGCATGTCCAACGATTGGCACCTCAGCATCCTGTGTCGCGTGCACAAAAAAGGAGCCAAGACGATATGTGTCAACTATAAAGGAATAACAGCCTGTTTTTGTAAAATTCCAAACGAACGAATTCGAGTGACTTACGACCAAACCTTTATTTATGTTTATAAATGTCTTCTGAATCAAAACAAAAATAAATGACATATTTTTCAAAACCAAGGAGTTTGGTCGTAAGTCACTCGAATTCTTTCGTTTGGAATTTTACAAAAACAGGCTGTAAGTCCCCTTCCCATTGCATATTAAGTCCTATAAAGTGTTGCGTGAACGACTGAAGTCAATGGTCAACGACATTATTGGACCATACCAATGCGGCTTCAGTCCTGGTAAATCCACCATTGACCAGATTTTCACTCTGCGCCAAATCCTGGAAAGGCCCGCGAAGAATACATAGACACATTTAACATATTCGTCTACTATAAAACCGCATTCGACAGACCTATCCGTTCAGAGGTGTTTAAAGCCATGTCTTCGTTTGGCATTCCTGCAAAATTAATTTGGCTATGCAGGATAACTTTAACAGGCACAAGATCAGCAGTTAAAGTCGGAAAGGACCTATCGGAGCCCTTTAATACCGAACGAGGATTTAGACAAGGTGACATTTTGTCGTGTGACCTTTTTAACATTAATAACGTCATCGTCGACTTTAAAGCCGCATTCGACAGCCCTATCCGTTCGGAGGTGTTTAAAGCCATGTCTACGTTCGGCATTCCTGCAAGCTGGACATGTTACTCGCCTATGTCGATGACATCGATATACTCGGACCAACTGTGGAACTTGACCAACTGTGGAACGTGAGCTTCGAGGTAGTCAACGATTTTATATACCTTGGTACCGCCATAAACAAAACTAATGAAATCAGTTTTGAAATTCGGAGAATGATAGTGTTGGCCAACAGATGTTACTATTGTCTGAGTAAGCAACTCAAAAGCAAGGTCACCTCCCGCCAGACCAAACTCACGCTCTACCAGACGCTGATACTACCCGTGCTATTATATGGATCTGAAGCATGGGTACTTACGGAAGCAGATGGGGCAGCTCTCTTTGAGAGAAAAATTATCCGAAAGATCTGTGGGCCGATCGGCGTTCACGGTGAATATCGCCGTCGAATGAACCATGAATTTTATCATCTATTCTCAGACATCGGTATTGTAAGACGTATCGAGCGACTACGTTGGCTAGGTCATGTTGAGAGAATGGATGAAGATCAAGTGGATAATATTGGCGAAGATGGTCTTTCAAATTGGAAAAACTTCGCGTAAGTAAGTATAAGAGGCGAGGATTTTGTAAAGAATATTTTTCAAGGACTCTCAGTTCCAAAGCCGTGGATTTTGTAAAGAATATTTTTCAGAGGTTATAAGTGGCGTGGATTTTTTAAAGAATGTTTTGTATGTTTGGATTTGGTACCACTGTTCCGTAATTACTTTTCATGTTCATAAATTAAATTAGCGTACATGTTTAAATGTTTGCGTTGGCGTTCATTGAGAGGATGTTCTTTGGTCGTAACATCTGTCTGTTTGGCCGTTGTAGTAACCATGTTAACAAAATTGCAATTATTCTCTCGAAGTAACGTCCCGAGTTACGCACATCAAATAGCAAATATTTCACCAAAATGAAAACCTCATAAAATCGTAACATCAAATGTTTTTTTGATTACATTAATTGGAACTGTTAAATACCGCCTGTTGTTTGCCAGGGTACCCCGCCCAGCTGAGTGCGTATGCCACTTAAACATGTACACATGACCACTCGAACATGTTGATTATTCCACAAAAAAACAACAACAGTAGTGAGTTGTAATAAATTCGATAAACACTTGTATAACCGGAGGCCATCAGATCCAACATGTGTTAGGCAATATTGCTGCTGCTGCTCCCGCTGTTGGTGCGTAAATTGTCAGCAATAGATCAGCCGTTGGCTACTAGGCAATTTAGCTTTCGGCTACCATGTAACCGACCAACCGACCGAACTAATAAATTGTAGCTATTGAAATAATTAATCTATCGCTGTTATCGCTTCAGAGATATTGCATCAATTTGTGTGCTAGATACATACATCGGTGTTTGTTTGTTAGTATGGTGGGGAGTCATTCAACTTGACAGCTTTTCGGGATAATTATGTCAGAAAATTAAATTGGAATTGTAATTTTTCTTGCAATTTTCATTAGGTGGCGGAGATTTGGGAAGGACGGGAATTTGGTTTATTATTCTATAGAAAAAATAGTCCTAAGGGACGTCACGAATTTTTTTCTATAGAAAAAATAGTCCTAAGGAACGTCACGAATTTTTTTCTATAGAAAAAAATAGCCCCAAGGGACCTCACGAATTTTTTTCTATAGAAAAAAATAGCCCCAAGGGACCTCACGAATTTTTTTCTATAGAAAAAAATAGCCCCAAGGGACCTCACGAATTTTTT
>NW_026881998.1:0-37452 GCF_032173495.1 Musca vetustissima
ATACGTCTTCTTATAGAAGAGCTATAGGTCTTCTTATAGAAGAGCTATAGGTCTTCTTATAGAAGAGCTATAGGTCTTCTTATAGAAGAGCTATAGGTCTTCTTATAGAAGAGCTATAGGTCTTCTTATAGAAGAGCTATACGTCTTCTTATAGAAGAGCTATACGTCTTCTTATAGAAGAGCTATACGTCTTCTTATAGAAGAGCTATACGTCTTCTTATAGAAGAGCTATACGTCTTCTTATAGAAGAGCTATACGTCTTCTTATAGAAGAGCTATAGGTCTTCTTATAGAAGAGCTATACGTCTTCTTATAGAAGAGCTATACGTCTTCTTATAGAAGAGCTATAGGTCTTCTTATAGAAGAGCTATAGGTCTTCTTATAGAAGAGCTATAGGTCTTCTTATAGAAGAGCTATAGGTCTTCTTATAGAAGAGCTATAGGTCTTCTTATAGAAGAGCTATAGGACTTCTTGTAGAAGAGCTATAGGACTTCTTGTAGAAGAGCTATAGGACTTCTTGTAGAAGAGCTATAGGACTTCTTGTAGAAGAGCTATAGGACTTCTTGTAAAGGAGATATAGGACTTCTTGTAGAAGAGCTTTAGGACTTCTTATAGAAGAGCTATAGGTCTTCTTATAGAAGAGCTATAGGTCTTCTTGTAGAAGAGCTATAGGTCTTCTTGTAGAAGAGCTATAGGTCTTCTTGTAGAAGAGCTATAGGTCTTCTTGTAGAAGAGCTATAGGTCTTCTTATAGAAGAGACCTATAGGTCTTCATATAGAAGAGACCTATAGGTCTTCATATAGAAGAGACCTATTTATTTATTGATACAAATTTTTACATTTCATATGAGAATATTTCCTACGAAACCAGATTGGTTTGTGTGTAGGGTATATATATATATATGTGAATTTTATAGCAATACTCTATCTTAGCTGTAGACTTACAAATTAATATATAAATAAATTTTAATTTTTCAGTATTTCGCTTTAATTATCGAAAGAAGTATTTCTTTAATTCTTTAATTTTTTTCGTTTTATTTCTTATTTCTAATATTTCTGTGGGTATCTCGTTGAGGAATGTTGGAAGGGCGACGGCTAGTGATAATTTCCCATATTCATTGGTGACTTTGGGTATTTTGAAGCGTCCTTGTGATCGTCTTCTTGTATTTTGTGGATGATTAATTCTTTCGGCTAAGATTACATCGTCCGAGAATTCACTGGCTATTGTTATTGAGTATATTTGTTTTATGTTTAATATATGTTGATTTTTGTACATTTGGGACATGGTGTTGGTGTATTGAGATGTGCTGTTATGAGTATAGATGCTCTTTCTGAACAGAGATTTCACTATTCGATTTTGAGTGTTTTGAAGCAATCTGCAACTACGTGCGTTTCCCCAAGCGGTTATGCCATGTCGTAGTTGTGATTCAACTAAAGAGTAATATGCTTGTTTTTGAACATTGTAAGGTGCACAATTACCAAGATGGTATATCGCAAACGCTGAGCTACGTAATTTTTTTTGCAAGTTTTGTGTGTGTAATTTCCATTTAAAGTTATGATCGAGATGTATGCCTAAGTATTTATAGTTTTCAACTAGTTCTAGTTTTGTTGTGCACATTTCAATATTTTCTTGATTGGTTTTTGCATGAAGACAGTCATTGTTGTGGTAAATTATATCTATACAACTTTTAGGTACATTTCTGGATCTAATATGCATAATTTTTGTTTTATTCGGGTTTATTATGAGACCGTTATCGTGACACCATTGTGTAATTGAATTAAATTCAGTCTGCATTGTTTCGATTGCGTTATTTATATGTTTGTGGGATACTATAATAGCTGTATCATCTGCATAAGTGAATGTTGTACTATGTTTGAGACTTTGTGTCATCTCATTCGTGTATATTAGGTATAATATTGGACCTAGTTTAGAACCTTGTGGTACTCCATATGACGTGGGCATTTTGTTGCTATTGGTTTTATCAATTTGTACACTAAACGATCGACATGCTAGGTAATTTTTGAACCAATTTAAGCAATGTCCTCTTATTCCACTTTTTTCCAATATATTTATCATTTTGCAGTGGGCTAAAGTATCGAATGCTTTGCTAAAATCTATAAACAGTGCCAGACAGTTGTTTCTCATGTTTAATTCCTGATTTACGTGATTTGCGAAGTTTCCAAGCAGTTGGTTAATATTTTTATTTTTTTGAAAACCATATTGGTTTTTATTTATTATTTTGTATTTAATTAAGAAACTGTTCAATCTTCTTACTACAATCTCTTCCAGAACCTTTTCTAATACAGGTAGAATCGAGATTGGTCTGTAATTTTTATAATCAGATTTTGTACCTCCTTTATGTATTGGTCTAATTATAGATTCTTTCAATATATGAGGTATTTTTGATTCGCATAGGCTTGTATTTATTAGTTGTGTGATAATTGGCGTGAGAATGTTAGCATTGTTTTTTAAGTCAACTGATCTTATGTTGTCTATTCCTGGACTTTTTCTTGAGTTTAGTGTCTTTAGAATCATATTGATCTCGGAATGTGAAGCTAATTCAAGGAATATTGAGTTTGGTATAATCCTTCCAATGTTAGTATCCATTGTGACTATTTCACATTGGTGCACTATATTATTCACATTTTCTTGGAAGTTTACAGCAAAATTGTCGGCTATTTCCTTTATATTTTCACTACTGAAGCTGAGTTTAATTTGATCGTCTATATTGCATGTTTTCTTCCCAGTTATTTGGTTTATTAGTTTCCATGTTCCCCGAATGTTATATCTGTTCTTATAAAACATACTGTAAAAGTGATCATTTTTGGCTTTGATTATTTGCTTATTTAGTTTATTATTGAAATTTTTGTAGATGGTTTCATTGGTTTTATTTGATTTATTTTTGCACCATGTTTTGTATAGTTTTTCCCTTATATTACAATATTTTATTATGTTATCTGTTAGCCATGGATATGGGTTACGCTTTTTGTATTTCGTTTCAATTGTTTTAGAGTTTTCATATATGGAATTGAATATTTTGTATATGTTGTCGTAGAGTTCGTTTGTATTATTCGACGTGTTAATTACTTCTTGCCAATTTATTTTTCTTATTTCTTCATTTATCTTATTATTGTTTAGTTTATTGTTTTTTGTATTGATTCTGCTTTGATTTGTTTTATGGTTTGTGTAGCCGATTGAAGCATATATGGAATAGTGATCGGAAATTGTTGTGGCAACTATCGCCGAGTGGGCGTTTTTTAGTTCTCTGCCCCATCTTATGAGGAGATGATCAATACAAGTCTTTGTTTGATTGTATGTGTCTTCCCTGGTTGGCGTGTTTACCATACATTGAAAACCATTGGATGATAGGATACTCAAATATTTTGTTGTTGTTGTATTTGTTTTCATTATATCAATGTTTATATCACCAAGTATAATGGTTTTGGTTTTGTTGCCAATCAGATATATAGCCTCCTCCAATTCATTGAGAAATTGTGGTATATTATTATTCGGTGGTCTGTAAATAGGTAGTACTATTATATCAGTGTATTCATCTAGTTTGACTGCAATTTTCATGATTTCGGCTGATTTCATATTTATTGCTATGTTTTTATAATGTATTGTTTCTCTTATATACATAACTAGGCCACCACCATTGCCTTCTCTATTTAAAAATACCGAATTAAATCCATCAATCGAGTAAAAACAATTTTCATCATCAGATATATTAGTTTCACATAGAATTATAAGGTCTATATTATTTATTATTTTCGATGTGCTTGTTAAGAAATTAAGGAAATTTTTACGTATTGATCTAATGTTTAAGAATATGAGAGATAGCGAATTATTCAAAAATTGTATTTCAATGTCATTAAAATTACAAATTGTTTCTTCTGTATATTCCATTTTATTAATTTTTTATTTTTTTTTTTATATCAGTAATACACAACTTTTATTTATTTCATTGATTTTTCAGTTTATTATTATTTATTATAAATTAGATTCAGATTTGTTTGTTTGCCTTTTAGGCTAGGTTCACATTTAAATATTTCGCAAAATTGTTTGTGTTTTATGATTTTTTATATATATTTTATTTTTCCACACTTCATTAAAATATCTACATAGTAGCAGCGATGCATTCAATATCTGCGGAATTATTTATTAAAAGCAAAGGTGCATTTTCTACCCTACGTGCATAGATACATCCATTACGGACCCACACATACTTCCATCCACATTCTCTGGCTTTAGTTTTGCTCATCCAGAGAAGACGTCTATTATGTGGAGTAAGCTCGTCGTTCAAATATATTGTGCTCTCGTTTTTATTACTTTCATCATCTTCATTGCTCAGTTGCAAACGATGACGTACAATTTTACTCATTATCTCATTCTTTTTGTTGAGAGTTGATAGCTCAATAATGATCTTGTTCTTCTTTTGTATTTTGTGTGCTCTCACTATGTCATTGCTTTTTATTTCCACTCCAATTCTCTCACTTATCTTTGCTACAATATCTCTCTCTTCTATATTCATATTCGTAATGTTGCTTATCTCAATGTTTTTATCTAGCGTCTTCTGTTCCAGTTTCTCTACTCTCATGCTAAGTTTTTGTATTTGTTCGCTTTTCTCTTTATCTCTCTCTTGTAGTTCAGTGATTTGTGTTGTTATAGTCGCGACGTTTTTGTTGATATCTGCGATGTGTTGTTTGATTTCAGAACTCATTGTTGATATATTTGCAGTGAGTTCTTTTAAGCACGATCGTATTTCTTGCATTCCTTCTTTAAGCTCTTTTATGTCGCTCTCATGAGTTACATGCTGTGTTGCTCTACTTATAGTTAAATTGTAATCAAAGTACAGGTCGCATTTTTAATCCGAATTGGATGAAATTTGGCACAACTCATTTATTTGGCCCAAGGACGAACCCTATTGAGGGAACAATCGGTTCAGATTTAGATATAGATCCCATATATATTTTCGTCCGATTTAAGGTAAATGGTGCACCAAAGACCTTATATATCTTTCGATTTGCACGAAATTTGGCACAGCGAAATGAATTAAGTCTAGAATGATGTGTGCTAAGTTTCGTGAAAATCGGTTCAGATTTAGTTATAGCTTCCATATATAGCATCGCCCGATTTTAGGTAAATAGTCCACGAAAGTCCCTGAAAATATTTTGATTTGCACGAAATTTGGCACAGCATAATGAATAAGGTCTAGAATGATGCCTGCCAAGTTTCGTAAAAATCGGTTCAGATTTAGATATAGCTCCCATATATATCTTTGCCCGATTTAAGGTAAATTGTGTACCAAAGTCCCTATATATCTTTCGATTTGCACGAAAATTGGCACAGCGTATTAAATTAAGTCTAGAATGATGTGTGCAAAGGTTCGTGAATATAGGTTCCGATTTAGATATAGCTCCCATATATAGTTTCGGCCGATTTTAGGTAATTGGTGCACCAAAGTCCCTGGAAATCTTTTAATTTGCACGAATTTTGGCATAGCGTGCTGAATTAAGTCTAGAATGATGTGTGCAAAGTTTCGTGAACATCGGTTCAGGTTTAGATATAGCTCCCATATATATTTTCTTCCGATTTTATGTAACTGGTGCACCAAAGTCCCCATATATACCTCTCGATTTGCATGATTTTGGTATAGGGTACTGAATTAAGTCTAAAATGTTGTTGCTAAGCTTCGTGAAAAGATCCATAGCTAGGCCGATTGGCACAACGTACTGATGTAATATAAATTAGTCTCTTGCATGTTTCCCCGAAATCGGTTCAGATATAGATATATAACAAAAACGTGTCGTCTGTTAGGATACATATGTAGAATACACCCAAAGTGGTGAAGGGTATCTTATAGTCGGCCCAGTCCGACTTTAATACTTTCCTTACTGGTTTAGACTTTGAGTTCTCATTGGGCAGCAAATATCCACACTAAAAATTATAAATATAGATCCATTTATTCGGGTAACCCCCATATAAGGCTGCCCTCCAATTGTCGGTATTATGAGGTTCTTGGACGCGTTTTTGAACGGAATTCGCTGAAATTTGGTACATTGGGTTCTTGTTGGGTACCAAATTTCTCCACAAAAAATTATAAATATGTATCCACTTTTTCTTGCAGTCCCCATATAACGATACCCCTAAATGTTTGGTATTTTGAAGGTTTTGGTCGCGTTTTTCTACCAAAATGACTGGAATATAATACTTTGAGTTCTTATTCGGTATTAAATCTCTCTACAAAAAATTATAATTATAGGTCCGGTTTTTCGGTAGCGACCATAAGGTCTCCCTCCAATTTCCGGTATTTTGGGGTTCTTGAGCACGTTTTTCAACCGAAATCGCTGTAATTTGGTACTATGTAGTAGTATATGTTAACAAATCTTTATTAATATTCGCCCCCTTTTGGGGGTAGTCCCCATACAACCCTCTTTTTTATACCCTTCACCACACTGTGGTACAGGGTATTATGTCTTTGTGCATATGTTTGTAACAGGCAAAAGGAATCGAGATAGACCCATGGTTCCTTTTGAGAATATGCATAGAATCACTTTCTAAGTCGATTTACGCATGTCCGTCTGTCCTTCCGTCCGTCCGTCTGTCCATGTTAAATTGTAAACTGTGTACAGGCCGCATTTATTATTCGAATTGGATTAAATTTGGCACAGCTCATACATTTGGCCCAAGGACGAACCCTATTGAAATTGGGAAAAATCGGTTCAGATTTAGATATAGCTCTCATATATATTTTCGTCGGATTTAATGTAAATGGTGCACTAAAGTCCATAAATAGCTTTCGATTTGCACGAAATTTGGCATACCGTACTGAATTTAGTCCAGACTGATGTGGGTCCAGATTTAGATATAGCTCCCATATATAGTTTCGTCCCATTTCATGTAAATGGTGCACCAAAGTCCCTATATATTTTTTGATTTGCACCAAAATTTGGCATAACGTTCTGAATTGAGCCTAGAGTGTGTTTGCAAAGTTTAGAGAAAATCGGTCCAGATTTAGATATAGCTCCCATATATAGTATCCGATTTCATGTAAAAGGTGCACCAAAGTCCCCATATATCTTTCGATTTGCACGAAATTTGGCATAACGTACTGAATTGAGCGTAGAGTGATATCTGCCATGTTCCTAATTCTTGAGCTAAGTCAAAAATTCTAGCTCATACCAGAACAGGTATGTCCAAATAACAACTTTTATTTAATTTCAAAAAATATACATTTTTATTATTTGTATCCTTGAAATTCACAGAAATTTGGAATTTTGAACCTGTGGGCCTATTCTGTAACTTTTTAACAACATTCGATATTGTTTATTTTACAACAATTTCATTTGTTTGTTTTATTGTTTTTACAATAACAAAAGAAATTTAAACAATATCGAATGTTGTTTAAAGTTACAGAATAGGCCTACTGATCTCATTGATCGGTTCATAAAAAACAATTACCCAACCAACAGCGGTTAAAATCACGTAGGCACCAATGATAACATTGACTTCGATTTTCATGATAATCTTCCTGAACTAAATGTATCAAATTTGTTATCGCCTTGGTATCGATGAAATTCCTTTTTTCAAATGCAAATCTAAATATGATGTCATTCGTAGCACGAGCAGTCTAAACGATTCGGCGTAACCACAATTAACACCATTTACATTCGTGGAATAGAATTTTTCGTAAGGAAAAGATAATGTTTCAGGTTTTGTTTTCATGCACTTTCTTCGCTTATTTTTCTAAGGTTTTTTTTTAATTTTTTGCGCTTGGCAAAAAGTTTCAAATACTTCTCCGAAAAAACACTCTATGTTCATATATGTGTGCGTGTCAACTTTTTCTTGTTTTTTTTTTTTCAGTTTCAAGTAATGCCATCATATATGAATTGTTGGTTGGAACAGCCCAAACGCACTAACCCACATAACCACATACTCTTTAGATCCTTTGGTAAAGACCATTTGCTGGAGCGTGTACAAAATGCCACAATAAGATGAAAAAGAAGAAAAACACCGAAGCCCGCTGCAATATGATGCTTTTGACAATGACACAATTCTTTTTAGAAGCAACAAAAAAAAAAAAACAAAAGAGCGCCAACATACATCATCACACTCACACATACACACACACACATAAGTACGTACATTGTCCGTAGTTATAGGAAAAACTATTCATTCACGTTGTAACCGACATTGTTGTTGTTGTTTTTGTTGGCATTTCTTTTTTCTTCAGGATTTTACTTTCCTTTTTTCCACATCTTCCGTTGCTCTTATCTGCTCCGCTGAACATGTGTGGGTTTCCGTGGTTCTTTTTTTTCTTTTTTTCTTTTGTTAGAGATTTTGTTTCTTTTTGTGGTACTGGTCTCAATTTCCTACCACTTGTTATTGGAAACCCTGGGCATTTCCAAACAAAACACTCCATCGCTCGCAATGCTGTGGCATTCACGAACGGCTTAAATGGTGGTCGTCGTCGTTGCTGGTTGTTGGTCATGGCATAAAAGGGGAAGTTCGATTGACCATTCATTTGACATGGCTTATTGTTTGAGTCCCGACCAAAAGGAATGGAAATCATTCAAACTCACTGAATCAATTTGGGATTTCTTGTATTTAGTCCTTGTGTCAATAGAAATCCATTTGTGTTGTTAATTTAACAACATTTAGAGGAAATGTAAGTGTTATCAGGCAACTTCATTAGATCAGCAGTTGAGTGGAAAAGGAGGGGGATATAAATGTTAGAAATGTTTTGAAAGAGAAATAATTTGTGGTAAGGGTTGAAATACGATACGTAAACATCAGATGCTTACTAGGAACAAATGTCGGTTGTAAATTCAATGTGGTTCTAAAGAATATTCTTAAAAAATTTATGGCCCTATATATCCAGTGAGTGGAGAAGTATAGTCGAACGGGGCCGGCCATACGATACCCTACACAACTACTACTGACCTCTAACTTTCAGCGGATGTTTATTTAGAGCCTGGGCAATATTTCGTGATATTTGCGCCCTTTTGACCGATTAGATTAACAGCACCTCTTCAACAGCACCTCTTCCTTACACTGACATATTTTCCACATATTCACAATATTCGGTACAGCCTTGCTAAGTACTTATCCAGATTCCCTTCACCGTGGGTTGTGATGTTCGGCTTGTGGCCTATAGATGGACTCGAAAAAACACAAAAAAAAGTTTTCGATCCACTTTATCCCTATTTTTTTATGCGATCATCATCGAAAAATATAGGCTTTGATAGTCCTTATAAAATAATAATTAAAACAATCCACGCCTTTGATAGTACTTATAAAATAATCATTAAAACAATCCACGCTTTTGATAGTCCTTACCACGCCTTTGATAATCCTGTGAAAAATAATCCTTAAAAATCCACGCCTTTAATAGTCCTTATAAAATAATCTTTAAAAAATCCACGCCTTTAATAGTCCTTATAAAATAATCTTTAAAAAATCCACGCCTTTAATAGTCCTTATAAAATAATCTTTAAAAAATCCACGCCTTTAATAGTCCTTATAAAATAATCTTTAAAAAATCCACGCCTTTGATAATCCTGTGAAAAATATTCTTTAAAAAATCCACGCCTTTGATAATCCTGTGAAAAATATTCTTTAAAAAATCCACGCCTTTGATAATCCTGTGAAAAATATTCTTTAAAAAATCCACGCCTTTGATAATCCTGTGAAAAATATTCTTTAAAAAATCCACGCCTTTGATAATCCTGTGAAAAATATTCTTTAAAAAATCCACGCCTTTGATAATCCTGTGAAAAATATTCTTTAAAAAATCCACGCCTTTGGTAGGCCTTGGTAAAATAATCTTTAAAAAATCCACGCCTTTGATAGTCCTTGTAAAATAATCTTTAAAAAATACACGCCTTTGATAGTCCTTGTAAAATAATCTTTAAAAAATCCACGCCTTTGATAGTCCTTATAAAATAATCTTTAAAAAATCCACGCCTTTGATAGTCCTTATAAAATAATCTTTAAAAAATCCACGCCTTTGATAATCCTGTAAAAAATATTCTTTAAAAAATCCACGCCTTTGATAATCCTGTGAAAAATATTCTTTAAAAAATCCACGCCTTTGATAATCCTGTGAAAAATATTCTTTAAAAAATCCACGCCTTTGATAATCCTGTGAAAAATATTCTTAAAAAAATCCACGCCTTTGATAATCCTGTGAAAAATATTCTTTAGAAAAGCCACGCCTATGTCTCAGATACTACGTAGGACTATCTACGACTCAAATAGTCCTTGAAAAATTTTGTTTTTGCAAAATAGTCAGGCTGAATCCCAGTTTGTTGTTTTTATAAAAAACAACTATTTATTAGTGGGGAATGTATGGCATTGTTTGCCGAGGGGTAAGGCAGGGAAGACTATAGTTTCGGATCACGCCACTGATCCTCATCAGTTCCCTTAGTTTTTTGAAAATATTCTCCCCAGAAGCTATTGCTTCTATACAAAAAACCTTTCGTACCCAAATGTCTCTTGTAACAAAGCGAAGTACTTAGCTGACCAACGACATAAACTGCATGAGAATTTCGCTGGAGCCTCACTTCGAGGTTAACAAGGCATTTACAAACAATACCACACCTTTCCCACTGTTGTGTGTTGTCACATCGCGACAATTGAAAAATGTTTTTTTCATTTCCCCTTTAATAATATTAAATAACAAACTGATTTCATCTTCAAAATTTCGTCCTTGTTACCGTCCATAATGCCACCACCAATGACAGATAGTCCTTAATTGATTCTTCAACCTTCTGCAAAACATCAAGACAATGCCTTTCATTCGGAAAAAAATCCGTCCACCTCACCATATTTACGAAACCTTTATTAAATAATTAAAAAATTAAGCGAGCAACACCTCTTTAATCTGAGAATAAAGCTAACAACAGAACAATGAGGAACGAAAACACAAAACAAGCGAAATACAATAACGTACACCTACAACAACCCAGCTATAGCACTAACAATAGAGAGCGACCAACGAAAATCATGGGTTAACACCCGCACACTTTTCTCCATCCATTGAAAATGGCGTTCCTTCCTTCTTTTCTTTGTTGTTGTTGCTTTTTTCCGAGAATTCTTTTGGTGGGAAACTTTTACAACTAATGGTTTTTTGATGAAGCATTGGTGTGTCGATGATGATGACGACGACGATGAAGCGACAATGAACCGAACCGACTCCACTCTCTACTCTGCTGGAATACAATGGTGGATAAGAAGACAATAAATGCCATTTAGGCGGCTTTGTTAAGAAATTGAAAATGATTAACATTTCCTTCATTTTACTTCGCCCTTTGGTCATTCGTTCACGAAACAACATTGAAAACAGATATTGAGTGAGTTTTGTATTTCATTTTTTCCATTTAGCCAGCCTTACGCACTAAGTGCTGGAGTATAATGGCTGAATAGCCAACACACTCAACCAACCAGCCAAAATACAAATTGCAAAATAAACTGAAATAATAGTTAGCTGCCGCTGCAGGAGAATAAATGGTTACAATGGACACCCGCTCACTATTCACTATTCCATCTTCCTCATTCATTTATTCCTAATTCATTTGACCACTATTTAAACGATAATCATTTTTTTTCTTCCTCGAAGGGTAGGATGATGGCCTACGGCCCAAGGAAATGGAAAGCAATCATTAGATGACTTTCATTTTCTTTTACTTGGCTCTTTGTCATTAACTTATCGCCATCGTCATCTTGAGTATGGGAATGAGTTAGGAATGACTTTTGTTAACATTTTTCGTTTAAGATTTTTGTTGTTGTTACCAAATCCCCAAAGATTTATTCAAAGCCGAGGGATGGTTAAAAATATTTAATTATCTATTTTGAACATCAGAATGGCCTTTGGTGACTAGGTAATATGTAGGTGTTGCCTGCTCTAGGGTTGAATACAATGACAGGTCGTTGTCAAGAAGAATGCTTAATTGGATAAGCCCAAAGAAAAACTATTTTGCAAAATCTTCCATTATCTGTGTTGAATAAGAAAAAGTGGGAGTTGTGTTATTTGTTCTCCAATTAGCCAGGGTAGATTGGATTTTTGTTGTTCCATAGAAATGCGTAATTTTTTAAAGGTTGGTTTAATATGATCATTTATACAATATATTTTCAAGGTTTTCAATACTCTCACATCACTATATTGAATATTTCTCACGGATTTCAAAGAATATTTTTCAAGGAATATAAAAGGCGTGGATTTTTTAAAGAATATTGTTCATGGATTGCCTATGGCGTGGATTTTTTAAAGAATGTTTTTAAAGGACTATGTAAGGCATGGATTTTTTAAAGAATATTTTTCAAGGACTATGTAAGGCATGGATTTTTATACCCTACACAACTATGTTGTCAGGGTATTATAGCTTTGTGCAGCCCCAAAAGTTTGTAACGCCGCGAAATATTGGTCCTAGACCCACCTTTAAGTATACCGATCGTCATATCTCGACTAGCTGAGTCGATCTAGACATGTGTGTCCGTCCGTCCGTCTGTCCATTATAATTTGTAAACACGATACAGGCCACAGTTATGGACCAATATTCACGAAATTTTGCATGTAGGATGGGTTCTGGTCAATGAAGACCCCTATTGTTTTTGGGAAAGATCGGTTAATATTTAGGGGATGAAATGGACCAAATACTAAATTTTTGTCGGTTTTTCTGGTCGCTCTAGAGGCCGCAATAATGGCCCGAACATTGTGAAATTTTGCATGGAGAAGGGGATCGGGCCAAAGAATAAGCATGCCTGTTTTGATAAAGATTGGTCAATATTTAGCGGGTCAAATGGACCCTGACTTTTGTGTGAAAAATTAAAAAAATTTGTATTCTATAGCGTATATATTTACCCCTGAATGACATAGACCCGAGAAGTTAATATTATATCTAAGATGAGTGGTTGACCTTTAAATTAATACCAATTATATTATCGTATGTACTCGGATGTGGGAGTTACACCTAAATATTTACAGGTATCTCCGTATTCGTATATTATTTAGTAACCCATTATCACTCTAGAGAGCGGAAATATAGCGCTGATCGCTTTGAAATGTTCCATGAGGTTCCAGTTATGGTCAAGGACAACGCCTGTAATTTTCGGTGATGACCAGATAATAATTTTGGAATGAAATGGACCGAAAACTTATTTTTTTGTGTTATTTTCGAGTCGATCTATAGACCACAAATGAAAGCCGAACATAACAACACAACTCACGGTAAAAGGAATCTGGACAATAGCTGTACTGAATACTCGTAATATTGGGAAAATATGTCAGTGTGAGGAAGAGGTGCTGTTTACCTCTAATCGGGCAAGAGGGTGCAAATATCATGAAATATTGCCCAGGCTCGGAATAAACATCCGCAGAAAATTTGAGTTCCGTGGTAGTTGTGTAGGGTATCGTATGGTCGGCCCCGTCCGACTATACTGCTCCGCTCACTGGTTTAAAGAATATTTTTCAAGCTCTATATAAAGCATGGAGTTTTTAAATGAAGATTTTCAAGGACTATCTAGGATTTTTTTAAATAATACTTCATCATGGATTATTTAAAGAATATTTTTCAACGACTATCTATGCCATAGGCGTGCATTTTTTAAAGTATAATTTTCAAGGACTGTCTATGCCATAGGCGTGGATTTTTATACCCAACCCAACTATGTTTTCAGGGTATTATAGCTTCGTGCAGCCCCAAAAGTTTGTAACGCTGCGAAATATTGGTCCTAGACCCACCTTTAAGTATACCGATCGTCATATCTCGACTAGCTGAGTCGATCTGGACATGTGTGTCCGTCCGTCCGTCCGTCCGTCTGTCCATTATAATTTGTAAACACGATACAGGCCACAGTTATGGATCAATCTTCACGAAATTTTTCATGTAGGATGGGTTACGGCCAATGAAGACCCCTATTGTTTTTGGAAAAGATCGGTTAATATTTAGGGGATGAAATGGACCAAAAACTTTATTTTTGTCGGTTTTTCTGATTGCTCCAGAGGCCGCAATTATGGCCCAAACACCGCGAATTTTTGCGTGGAGAAGGGGATCGGGCCAAAGAATAAGCATGCCTGTTTTGATAAAGATCGGTCAATATTTAGCGGGTCAAATGGACCCTAACTTTTGTGTGAAAAATTAAAAATTTGCATTCTATGGCGTATATATTTACACCAGAATAACATAGACACAAGAAGAGGAGTGGTTGACCTTTAAACTGATACCAATTATATTGTGGTAGGTACTCGGATGCGGGAGTTACACTTAAATATTTACAGATGCTTACGTATTCATATATTATTTAGTAACCTATTACCACATTGGAGGGCGGACATATAGCGCTGATCGCTTTGAAATGTTCCCTGAGGTTCCAGTTATGGTCAAGGACAACGCCTAAAATGTTAGGTGATGATCAGATAATCATTGTTGGGATGAAGTGGACCGAAAACTTAATTATTTGTACTTTTCGAGTCGAAAGCCGAACATCACAATACAACCCACGGTGAAGGGAATGTGGGCAAGTAATTAGAGGGACTGTACTGATTATTAGTAACATTGCTGACCTCTAGCCAGTCAAAGGTGTGCAAATATCGCGAAATATTGCCCAATCTCAGAATATAGAACCACAGAAAGTTAGATTTTCATGGAAGTAGTGTAGGGTATCGTATGGTCGGCCCAGTCCGACTATACTGCTCCGCTCACTGGTTTAAAGTATATTTTTCATGGACTATTTATGCCATAGGCGTGGATTTTTTAAAGTATATTTTTCAAGGACTATCTATGCCATAGGCGTGGATTTTTTAAAGTATATTTTTCAAGGACTATCTATGCCATAGGCGTGGATTTTTTAAAGTATATTTTTCAAGGACTATCTATGCCATAGGCGTGGATTTTTTAAAGTATATTTTTCACGGACTATTTATGCCATAGGCGTGGATTTTTTTAAAGTATATTTTTCAAGGACTATCTATGCCATATTCGTGGATTTTTAAAGTAGTAGATTTTTCGTGGATTTTTTAAAGTAGATTTTTCAAGGACTATCTATGCCATAGGCGTGGATTCTTTAAAGTATATTTTTCAAGGACTATCTATGCCATAGGCGTGGATTCTTTAAAGTATATTTTTCAAGGACTATCTATGCCATAGGCGTGGATTCTTTAAAGTATATTTTTCAAGGACTCTCTATGCCATAGGCGTGGATTCTTTAAAGTATATTTTTCAATGACTATCTATGCCATAGGCGTGGATTCTTTAAAGTATATTTTTCAAGGACTATCTATGCCATAGGCGTGGATTTTTATACCCTACACAACTATATTGTCAGGGTATTATAGCTTTGTGCAGCCCTAAAAGTTTGTAACGCCGCGAAATATTGGTCCTTGACCCACCTTTAAGTATACCGATTGTCATATCTCGACTAGCTGAGTCGATCTAGACAGGTGTGTCCGTCCGTCTGTTCATTATAATTTGTAAACACGATACAGGCCACAGTTATGGACCAATCTTCACGAAATTTTGCATGTAGAATGGGTTCTGGCCAATGAAGACCCCTATTGTTTACGGAAAATATTGGTTAATACTTAGGGGATTAAATGGACCAAAAACTTTATTTTTGTCTGATTTTCTGGTCGCTCAAGAGGCCGAAATTATGGCTCAAACACCCCGAAGTTTTGCATGAAGAAGGGGATCGGGTCAAAGAATAAGCATGCCTGTTTTGATAAAGATCGGTCAATATTTAGAGGTTCAAATGGACTCTGACTTTTGTGTGAAAAATGACAAAACCACACTAGAGGGCGGAAATATAGCGCTGATCGTTTTGAAAATTTTCATGAGATTCCAGTTATGGTCAAGGACAACTTTCGGTGGTGATCAGATAACAATTTTGGGATGAAGTGGACCGAAAACTTAACATTTTGTGTTTGTAACTCATCGAAATACTCATTTCCGACCCTATAAAGTATATATATTCTTGATCAGCGTAAAATTCTAATACGATCTAAGCATGTCCGTCTGTTGTAATCACTCTAGCGTCTAAACGAATTGAGATGGATCGCAAAAATTTTCAACATAGTCGTCTTTTGCCTGCAGGCAGGCGTTTAGGCATAGCTCCCATATAAAGGTACCCTCAAACTTTCGGTTATTTGGGCTTCTTGAGCGCGTTTTTCAACTAAATTCGCTGAAATTTGGTACATTGAGTTCCTATTGGGCACCAAATTTCCCCACTAAAAATTATAAATATAAGTCCACTTTTTCTAGTAGACCCCATATAAGGGTACTCCCTAATGTTTAGTTTTTGTGGGGTTTTGGCCGGATTTTTTCACCGAATTGCCTGTAATTTTGTATTTTGAGTTCTTAATTTGTACCAAATCTCTCTACAAAAAAATTATATATACAGGTCCATTTTTTCGGGTAGCCCCCATATAAGGATACCCTCTAATTTTCGAATTCGCTGTATGTTGGTATTTTGTAGTCGTATATTCCACCATAGTATGGGAGATATGCTTTTCTCGAAATTGTCCGTTTATAGCCTACATAGTATGGAATGATTTAGTCAATTTATCTATCTGTTGTAATCATTATTCCTTTGGAGGATATCGAGATAAAAAACTAGTAGGTCTGGTTCGAGAATGACTATATCGGTCGGGACATAGTCCCTATATAAAACCAATCGGCTTAAATTTGAGTCTCACTATTTACCTAAAATCGGACGAAACTATATATGGGAGCTATATATAAATCTGAACCAATTTTCTCCATTTTCAATTGGGTTCGTCCTAATGTTAAATAAATGAGCTGTGCCAAATTTATCATGTTTGGATCATAAATGCGACCTGTACTTTGGTTACAATTTAACATGGGCAGACAGACGGACAGACATACAAAAATCAACTCAGAAAGTGAGGTTCCTTTCAAGAGGAAACATGTGTCTATCTCGTTTCCTTTTCCACCCTGTACCACAGTGTGGCGAAGAGTACTAATATTAGCTTCGAAATTGACCTATATCGGTCCTTAATTAGGCATAACCCTTCATATTATAAAAACGCCAAATATTCGCTAATTCCTACCCAATGTTGTCAATATTGGCCCCCTTTAAGTATGCCTCATATAACTTTGTCCCCTAAAGTGCAGTATTTTGAGGATTTTATACAAATGTTGCACCCTACCATGCGTTCAAAATATAGGTCAAAATTTTAGGGTTTTGAGTTTTTAGGAAAACCCCCAATCAAATTGCTGAAAATTGTGTTTGGTCCACAATATGGCTCCCATATATATTTTCGTCCGATTTAAGGTAAATGGTGTACCAAAGTCCCTAAACATCTTTTGATTTTCACTAAATTTGGCACAGCGTAATGAATTAGGTCTAGAATGGTGAGTGTCAAGTTTCCTGAAAATCAGTTCAGATTTGGATATAGCTCCCATAAATGGCATACCAAAGTCCCTATATATCTTTCGATTTGCACGAAATTTGGCACAGCGTAATGAATTAGGTCTAGAATGATGTCGGTTTAGATTTCGACAGGGTGTAAAGGGTGCACCAAGGTCCCTGTATATATCCTTCGATTTGCACAAAATTTGGCATAGCGTACTGAATTAAGTCTAGAAAGATGTATGTTAATTTTCGTGAAAATCGGTTCAGATTTAGATTTAGCTCCCACATATTTATTTAGTAGTCATATCCAATCACTATATTCTGCAGTTATACCATATCTACGTAAATTGTATTGCAGTAATATCTATTTACCAAATTTTGTTCGTAAGCGACTTGCTTTTGCAATGCTTATGTCTCGCATTAGCTACTGTCTTGAGGTAGTTTCTGGTAGCAGTCAAGAGAACTTGAAGAAAATTGAGAAACTTTATAATATGGTTCTGCGCTTTGTTTTTCGTTTGAAACGACGGGACCATGTTACAAATTATTCATTGCAGTTTTTGGGTGTACCATTTCACATTTACATTGACCTGCGTATATTAAACACATTTTATAAGATAATATGCTCTAATTGTCCGGTACTGCTGCGTAGTAATTTTATTTTTTCTCATTCCACCCGCAACACACAATTACAAATTCCTCGTTTTACCTCTTTAATGTTTGAACGATCATTTACGGTTAGAGTTGCCCGTCTCTGGAACCAACTTCCTTCATTTTTGCGTATATTTTCGTACCCTGCTACAATTTTTAAAAATAAGTACATTGCGTTTGCTATAAATCAAGATTGATCTACAATAGGCTGCTTAAATTGTAAATTATAGTAGTTCTTTGCATTGATTTGAACTTATTATTACATAATGTTTTTGTAAATTATTATAATTGGGGAACCAGCTAATTGTTATCAATATTGTTAAGTTTTTATTATTGCTACTGGTTGAATTTCTTATATTGTCGCTATATATATTTGTATTTATTGTAATGTAATTATTAGGCTGGTAACAGCTTCTGCATTGCTTTGTATGAAATAAATAAATAAATAAATTACAAAATAAATATAGATTATATTTTTAACAACGCGGCCGAATAGCGTGTATCAATTTTGCTATAAATCGTTTTCCATAAATTTTCCCCATGTTACGAAGACGGCTCTAAATCCGCTCGAAAGAAAGAGGTTGGAGAAAGAGGGAACATAGACATGCAATTGTTAGGATACATATGTACAATATACCCAAAGTGGTGAAGTGTATCATATAGTCGGCCAGGTCCGACTTTAATACTTTCCTTACTGGTTTTTCATACAATCAACAAGATTATTTCCTACTGCTTTTTCTTTATTGCATCATTACCGCTTGTATGTAGGAAATCTTCTAATAAATAATTATATTATTAAAATGAATTGTCCCTCTTCCTGGAAAACTTTATTAATACTATCTTCTGAAATTAAACCATAAAACGTATTTATTAGGAATATTAACAAACTAAACACTCAATGCTAAGCGAAGGAGGATTAAAATAAATTTTAAATGTTTCCAACAACTATTAATAATAATCTGAATTAATTGCCATAATTTCTTGAGTGCACGGCATTTTCAGTAAATATTTCAATCATAAATATAAACTTTGGAAAGTAAATGACATAATTTTTTAGTATGAGGAAATGTTAGATGAACTGTCGTGTATGCCTCGCTGTAGACCAACTTCCGAACCTTCTTACAATCACAAACTTTTCATTGGAAACATCATAAAATCGCGCATTTTAAAATATGATGGTAATTTTATAGGGCCAGAGAAAAAAACATAACCACAAATTGAGCACTAAAACGACAAATCCTCCGAAGTCGTGATGGTCATGTTTTTTGAGGATTTCTTTTTTAATGTGATAACATTTGTTGTTCCATTTTTGAAGGACATCTGCCTTCTTCTTAGGACCAACACACCAGACGTCTTAGCATTGTGGCCACAGGAAGAATAAATTTGCTGGAATTAAGAGGCTTTTACTTAACGATAGGTAATTTATCAGCGAATGTCTGAAGTCTGTCATTGCGTTCAGTTTACAGTTAGTTCTGGAATGGTTAATGTTCTATGAATTATTGGAAGTGTCATTATAAATTTCTAGTCTTAATTTAAACTAAGACAAATGAGAATGAATTAAGTAGAACTGTAATGGTATGGCATTTATATAATTAAACACATATCGATTATTATTAGAGTGGATTAAAAAATCTGTATAGTCGGACTGGGCCGACTATATGATACCCTACATTGAACGAACTTAAATATGTGATTTGTATCTATAAGTGAACCGACTAACATCAATCCATATACATGCTAAATTTGATTTCATTCGGGCAGATTAAGAGTCGATTTAAAGCAAAATTGATACGCGCTATTCGGTATGCCGCACTGTTCAAAATTCAATCAAACATCGGTTCGTAATATATATGGAAGCTAGGTCAGCATCTGCAATATTTTCAACAAAACGCAATAACGTCATTTTAGTCTCAATTTCATACGTTGTGAAAATTTTCGCATCAGTCGGACAATCATTAAGAGTTTGGTGCACCATTTACCTAAAATGGGACGAAAATATATATGGTGGAGCTATATCTAAAAATCCGATTTGGTCCAAATATGCACCGTTTTGTTGTTTGACTTGTTGTCATTTTAAAGCTAACTTCATAATGTCTCTCTGATAGAAGTTCTGACCTCTATTTGCAAAAAAAAACTCTATTAGTCGAAAGGAAATTAGATAGGAATTTTTTATCATTAAGGAAATTTTGCAATACAAGTAAAGGATGATAATCGCTTGGTGCCAAGTCCGGACTGTATGGCGGATGTATTAAAACTTCCCAACCAAGCTCCCAAATTTTCTGGGGAGTCACTGTAGATGTGTTTGGCCTAGCGCTATCCTGGTGAAACGCGGCACCTCTCTTGTTGCCCAATTCTGGCCATTTCTGGTCAATTGTTATCTTCAAATGGTCCACTTGTTGACTCATAATAAATAATCCCCTTCTAGTTCCATCAAATAGAGAACAGAACGTTCCTGGCCGTTAGTCCTGCTTTGGCTTTGCGGATCTAAATTCGATCCATCCAATTTTTGCTCCTAACTGGTGTGGCACCCAAACATCGAGCTTCTTTTTAACCCTTTCAGTGTCAAAAAAAATTTTTGTCGGAATAAAAATCTAAAATTTTGTACTTAAAATCATATAAAAACATAGAGTTTAGAAAAAAGGTCAATTTTCATATTAACCCTCGGACAGTTTCGACTGCTTTTCAGCAAAAACAAAAACATCAATGTTAACGGTACATAGGATAACCGAAAAATCGCAAAGAAAGAGAGAAATTTTAAATGTCGAATATATTCGACAAAAACACTGAAAGGGTTAAATCCAGCTTTGTGTAAATGGTTTTAAGACAGTTTTATGGTCGATTTTTAGCTCCTGGGCGATATTAACGCTGATAACATGCCTGTCAACTTCGTTCATATCTCCGATTTTATCGACATTTTATTCCAGTCACCTTAGATCGGCTGCCAAAGTTCTTCTAAATTATTAGGGGCTGATTTCATCAGCAATAATGCTTATCATTGAATTGAAAACGGTTGAATTTGGATTCGTCGGGCCTGATCACACGTTTCCAGTCGACAAATGTTAAACGTTTGGGTTCTTTGAAAAATGTTTACTGCTGCTATAACTAATATCGGGAAAGGGTTCTTTAAGCCGACCTCAACTACAGTTTAGGATATCCTCCATATAACAACATTCCGTTTGTCCCACCATATATATATATATATATATCTATATATATATATATATATAAGTCGCGAACGACACCCACTTCATTGTGGAGGGTATAAAAGTTCAGCCCGACCAAAATTAATGACGTTTTTAGATGTTAACACGTAATACAATTAGCTTTCCGGTGAATTTGATCAAATTCGACATTGTTATTACAAAGTATTAAAATAGAGTTTTGTATATGTTTGGAACCTGAAAAAGGAAACGTGATAGACCCATATGCAAAAAAAAAACCGTTTTCTGACTCTAGTAAATAAATCGTAAATAAAGTACAGTTCGCCTTTCTGATCCCATTGGGATGAAATTTGGGACAACACATTTGATTGGTCTAAGGATGAACTCTTTCAAAATTTGGCTCAGATTTAAATTTAGCTCCCATATATACTTTCGTCCGGTTTTATTTGAATAGTGAACAAAGCATACATGATTTGACCGATTTAAACGAAATTTTGAATAGTGTACTGCATTGAGTTGAAAATTATATCTTTTAAGGTTTGTCCGATTGAGACGACATTTTGCATAACTTATTAAGCTGAGCATAAAATAAAGTAAGTTAAGTTCATTGAAATCGGTGAAGATATAGATATTATTTTGAATTTATGATCTATATCTCCATACGAAAACTAATAATATTTTAGTTATTCAAATGTATTCATTTATATCTAGAAATAAATAAGATTTCCATTAATAATCTATATGATTGAATAAATATTAAACATGTACTTTAAACTTATTACAAAAATCAAAATATGCTACATATAAGAAGCTAGACAAACACACACACACATTTTAAAGCATTTTAAGATTAAAAATATGTTTGTTTTGCATTAGCAAATCTCTTAAATAAATATTTAAATCGATTTTATTTTAGCAAAATCAACGTGCTTATTCCTAACACTAAACCCCACTCATTCCTTTTATTATAAGATTTCAAATAATGTTGAAAAATTACACTGCCACTTCGCATTTGTAATACTTGCGCCTTTTGTCCCACTTGGAAAATTAGTAGCAAAGAAATCCACTATCATAACTCAAGAGACATGAGCTAATATATGCTCATATTTTGTAAAATAATTCTTCATTTGATTTTTTTCTGCAAAATTAAGCGAAAGAGATTTACTTATTCTAACCACAGACACAAAAATGATTAAATGTTCTGGAATTTGGTTTAATCGCAGCAGCAGCACCAGTACTTTAATGTTTCTCTGGTTCTTGCCATGACAAAGGACGTATATGTGTAGAAGCCATGAGAGGAAAACTGACTTAAATATAAATATAAAAGATTAAGTCTATCGGGCCGAAGTTTTGTTTGTATTTTGAATGAGTTATAAATTCAAAATACCAAGACTAGATCACAACTTATAAACGGGAGATTTGTTATGGTAAAATACTGCCAGGAGTTAACAAAATATCTCCCTAGAAAAACTCAGGTTCAAAATTTTAGCTAGGACTTGACACAAACCGCATTATTTTTATCATTGGCATATTTAAAATATGCGTTCATATGATATATCAATACTTAATATATCTTAATTCTCATATTGTATTTAGTCCATTTTTATTCTCAACATTTCCCTGGTATCAGTTTAGCGTTCAACTAAAGAATGCACTTCGCTCTACTAAACCATGAAAATATGGTA
This sequence comes from Musca vetustissima, assembly GCF_032173495.1. Lineage (NCBI taxonomy): Eukaryota > Metazoa > Arthropoda > Insecta > Diptera > Muscidae > Musca > Musca vetustissima. Next base: position 22,864 of record NW_026881998.1, read on the forward strand.
AAATAGTGCACTTAAGTGGAAAAATATTTGTCATATTCTCCTTGCCAGCGAGTAGAATTCAAAACATTGTAATTTACACTGCTGTAGGATACACCCCCTGGAAGCTGAAATATTATTTATGGGTATGTGGTCCGAAACAAATTAGCTCATGCGTATTTTGATTGATGGTTGGTTGGATTTTGTAAGCGGCGAACAGTGGTTTAAGTACTTTTTGTCCAGTTATAGTATAAAATAATGTTAATGTAAATTCGAATAATGTGGTGTGTGTGTGTTACAAAGCTCAAAACTAAAATGTTCTAATTTTAATTAACATCAATGGAAACAAGATCAAAAAGCTTGGATAGACTTCAGGACCACCCATGAAACTAGCAATAATTGAAATTGAAGAAATATATATTTTTCAATGATTTTTAAAAATGGCATATAACTATGGTGGAAATTTAAAAAAAAATATTTATCAAGTACTTATATAAACAGCGAAATTTAGAAAATTATAGTCTTAAATTAATTTTAAATAAGTAATCACAATTCATAAAAAATTATACGACTTTTAAGAGGCGCAGATTTTACAAGAAATTAACATTTTAAGTATTTTTAGCCCAGACATACCGAGGATACAAAATTCAGTGTACCTGTTATTTTTACACGGTAAATCTTATAATCAGAATGCAGAGAACGATAAGCATAACGGTATTATCGACAGAGCCTCAATACGCTCATTACAAAAATTCACAAACAGCAAATACAGAATTTTTAACATAAACGTGTGGATTTATAAACCAGTAGGGAAAGTCGTAAAGTCGGACTGGGCCGACTATATGATACCCTTCACCACTTTGGGTATATTCTAAATATGTATCCTAACAGACGTCGCCTTTTTGAAGAACATTGACAGGTGATATTTATCGTTATCTAAACCGACTAACATCAATCCCTACACATGGCATTCTGCAACCTATGCTAAATTTTGTAAGTCGATTTAAAGAAAACTTGACACACGTTATTTGGAATGTTGTACGGTTTAAAATTTAATCTCAATCAGACATCCATTGATTACTTGGTGTACTATTAACATGAATAGATCGTAATTATATTTGGAAGCTATCTGAACCGATTTCAAGGAAACTTGCCAGAGATTAATTTATATTAACCTATAAACGTTGTGTCAATCGGCATAGTTATGGATCTATAGTGCACCATTTACTTAATATCGGACGAAAATATGTATAAAAGGTGTATGTAAATCTGAACCGATTTTCACGAAACATAGCACACATCATTCTTGACATAATACAGTACGCTATAACATAATTCGTGCAAATCGAAAGATTTATAGGGAGTTTGGTGCACCAATTACCTTAAATCGGACGAAAATATATATGGGAGCTATACCTAAATCTGAACCGTTTTTCATGAAACATAGCACAGAACGTTATGCCAAATTTCGTGCAAATCGAAGGATATATAGGGACTTTGGTGCACCATTTACCTAAAATCGGACGAAAATGTAAATGGGAGCTATATCTAAATCTGAACCGATTTGCGCGAAATTTAACACACATCTTTCTAGACATATTTCAGTACGCTATGCCAAATTTCGTGCAAATCGAAATCGGGCGAAAATATGAATGGGAGCTATATCTAAATCTGAACCGATTTTCACGAAACTTAGTACTCATTATTCTAGACTTAATTCAGTACGCTATTCCAAAATTGGTGCAAATTGAATGATTATCAGGGACTTTGGTGCATCATTTACCTAAAATCGGGGGAAACTATATATGGGGGTTATATCTAAATCTGAACTGATTTTCACGAAACTTACCACACGTCATTTTTGACTTAATTCAGTACGCTATACCGAAATTCGAGCAAAACGAATGATTTTCAGGTTTTTTGGTGCACCATTTACCTGAAATCGGGTGAAACTATATATGGGAGCTATATTTAAATCTGAACTGATTTGCACGAAACTTAGTACTCATCATTCTAGACTTAATTCAGTACGCTATTCCAAAATTGGTGCAAATCTAATGATTTCCAGGGACTTTGGTGCACCATTTACCAAAAATCGGGCGAAACTATATATGGGAGCTATATCTAAATCTGAACCGATTTTTCCCAATTTCAATAGGGTTCGTCCTTGGACCAAATGAATGAGCTGTGCAAATCATGTGCGAATCAAAATTGTGACCTGTACTTTGTTTACAATTTAACATCAACAGACGGACGTGAATAAATCGACTCGGAAAGTGAATCAATGTATATTCTCAAATGGAACCATGGGTCTATCTCGATTCTTTTTGCCTGTTACAAACATAGGCACAATAACATAATACACTATACTACAGTGTGGTGAAGGTTATAAAAAAACTGTATAGTCGGACTGGCCGACGGTATGATACCCAACACAACTACCACGAAAATCTAACTGAGCCTGGGCCATATATTTGGTTGATTTGATCCTCGAAACATTGATCTATCATCATCTAAAAACTCGTTATGAGTATTTGGTCAGATCTCCTTTACCGGTGCAATGCACCGATTTATTTTACTCCTTCACCGAGTAAAAAAAATCGGTGCATTGCACTCCCTAGACATCATCACAACATTAACGAAAATTGTAGGCGTCGTCCTTGAACATAACCGGAACTTCATGTAAAATTTAATAGTAATACTCCCACATCCGAGTTCATACATTAATATAATTGGTATCAATTTAAATGTTAAACAATCTTCTTGGATACACTATTAACATTGCAGCTCTTTGTCCTTCAAGAGTAAATATATTCGTCCCAGAAAACAAATTTTGTAATTATTCACACAAAAGTCCGGGTCTATTTGACCCGCTAAATATTTACCGATCATCGTCAAAACAATCATGTCTTATTTTTTGGCCAGATTCCCTTTCTGCTGTAAAATTTCGTGATGTTCGGGTCATAATTGTGGTCTCTAGAGCGACCAAAAAAACAGACATTTCATCCCCTTAACCCTACGGTCAATAACCAAAAAAGTATACGTAGATCAATAACCGTGGTACATTTGTACCCATCCAAAGATAGCTCTGTAACTCATTAAAAAATTGGACTATCGTGAGGTTTTTTGTTTTAAATTAGTCTATGCGGATCTGGTCTAGATGTGGGAACTCAAAATTATATATACATTAAAATAATATATATTTAAATCCATGCTTAAATGATAATCTATCTAATACAATCATAGTAAATTCGTTATAGCTTTCGAATGGGTTAAGCTTTTTTAGTTATTGTTTTTGTCCCTGTATACCAAGGGAAAACCAGGGTAGTTTCTGACTTCCACGAGTCGCCCTGATGGCCCCATGTTGTCTAGGGCCACAAAAATTTGCAGAGGGGTTGAGGAACACCTAAATAAGATTCCAATAAAAAATAACTAAAAAAGCTTAACCCATTCGAAAGCTATAACGATTTTACTATGATTGTATTAGATAGATTATCATTTAAGCATGGATTTAAATATATATTATTTTAATGTATATATAATTTTGAGTTCCTACATCTAGACCAGATCCGCATAGACTAATTTAAAACAAAAAACCTCACGATAGTCCAATTTTTTAATGAGTTACAGAGCTATCTTTGGATGGGTACAAATGTACCACGGTTATTGATCTACGTAGGTAATAACTTAAAAAAAATAGTAAAAATTATATATGGAAAATATTTATAATTTTTTTCTTCGATTATGTGTGAAAATACCTCAAGAATGATTCCTCAAAATTTGATCCAGCATTTTTATTCGAAAAAGGTGCAAATGTACCCGGTTATTGACCGTAGGGTTAATATAAACGGATCATTACAAAAAAAAAAAAAAAATAAATAAATAAAAAAAAATAAAAAAAGGAGTATTCTTGGGCCAAAACCAATCCTACTTGCAAAATTTCGTAACGATTGGTCCATAATTGTAGCATGTATAGTGATTACAAATTATAATGGACAGACGGACGGACACACACATCCAGTTCGAAGCAGCTAGTCAAGATATGATCGATACACTTAAAGGTGGATCTAGAACCAATATTTCGCGGCGTTACAAACTGCATTGGGGCTGCATCACCAACATCCATTTTTAAGATAATATCCCACGAATTGCAAAAGAAAAATTATGTCTACAATATACCATTATATTCTGATTGGTATATATTACATAGATAAAATCAACAAAAATGTATCCTAGACAAACACTAATAGCCAAATTTAATATCACATAAAAGCTTTCAAGCTTTCTTCATATCCAATATACGCATAGTATTTACTCACCACTTGTGTTGAACTTCTGCTGGTTGATGGTATTGGGAATTTTATTCGCAAAATATGTTGAGGAAAATAAGTAAACAGAAAATAAGGATGGGCTAAATTTATTCCGGGGCACTACACACACAAACACTTCTACAACACATTTCAATTAGACAGGCCATTTTTTAATACAATTAGAATCTAATTGCATTTAATTTATTTATTTCTACTTTTTAGATACAATATTTAACCAATAATCTCCTTAAATTTTTTGTATTCTCTTTTTAACAACTTTTACTTTTTCATATTTCTCTTAGATATAACTGAGACAACGATTCACTGAACATACCCGATAACATTTAAGAGAGAGCTGAGTAATCAAGGCTCACGAAACGAGAAATACGTACGGCACACATAACAATACGAACATAACATTTGGTCGCGGAAGAATTTTAGCAAATGACGATGAGAACTACAAAAACACACACGAGCCAACTGAATAAGAAAAGGAAATATTTGCCAAACAGATTAACAAAACACAGAAACAACTCTAATAACTATTGATTGAATTATAATTAGCAATTGAAATTGATATTTCTTATTACGTTTTCACTTTGACTATTCAAATTATTTGCAATTAAATATAACAACCGATCACGAACGATACACACGGATCACACGAACATCTGATCAATTGAGAGGCCACGGAAGAACTGATTTAAGGAGGCGGAAAGTTGTGTTGTTGATAGAAGCAATTGAGTCGTTGGCTGAGTAGGCCGTACATGAAAAAGAGATGGCAATTGTTTACTAGACTATTGTAGAAATGGAACTAGAAGTGGGATATATTTTTCGATTTGTTGTTCTTTTCGGTTGGTTTACTCAACTGATTGGAGTCAATCTAGTAAAAGAGCACGTAATAAGAGAGCACTAAATGAGCACAAAATTTTATGATGTTCTCTCCAAACTGCATAATTTTCAGATATATGCCCGTCCATGAAATACCATTTTTGTTAGTGCAGTTTGCTGTGTCCTCTGTAGCTCGAAAACGAGTAAATTGCTACTTCACGGCAGCAACTTCCTCGGTACATGATGACTCTGTCTCGTTAGAGTCATCATGCACCGACAACAACAATTAACAACGTAAAGGGGAATGAGCGACTGAATATTGCCAATTTTTAACATAGCTGAAGCCGAGTCTCACCCCTTTATAACTCCGGAATTATCAAAGTACTTAAGAATAATTGAATAGTTTTGGATTTATTGATATATTGTTACAAACATTTCATGTTTATTTGTGTGGAAGCTGTGTATACTTTTTTACGTTCCGGGTAAAATAAAATATTCTTCTTGAAAATCCATCTACTAGAACGGAGGGAAATGACCTACCAAAAACATGAAATTTGGCAACAAATGTTTTCGAAAATATCGCGGTTTTAATTGAAATTTTCTGTGTATCATTTCCGTTTCAATGAATGATACGGATTTTGAATTTTAAAGAAAACAGCTGAACAAAAGTTTCAGCCGAAAAGGAGATGTATCCAATTTATCTCAAAACCAGTGAGCGGAGCAGTATAGTCGAGTCTGGGCAATATTTCGTTATATTTGCACCCTCTTGACATATTTTCGGAATATTCTATATATATAAAAGAGCTTAGTGTTAAGTGAGTGACTGACAGATCATCGCCCAGACGAAACGGCTAAAGCTAGAAGCTTGAAATTTTGAGTGTAGGTTGTTGTTGGTGTGTAGGCGTGAGATAAGGCTGGGTTTTTGGAGATTCGTACAAGAAAGGTACGAAAAGTACTAAAATGTACCAAATATGGTACTCTTTGTATTAGGCGAACGGGAAGAGCTAGAATTCTGAAATTTTGGAATGTGGGTCTCTGATGGAAAGTTAGAAAGATGTACAAAAGGGTTTTTGGAAATTCGACCTATAAGTGTATTAAAAGTACTAAATTTAGTTCTAATTCTACATATATTGAACATATGTAGCTAAAATTTTGAAATTTTATATAGAATACAGGCTGGGAAGTGGTGTTGATGTATAGAAATGGTTTAAGATTTTCGTAATTATGTTTTTTAAAAAGTACTAAATGGTACTAAATTTGGTACTATTTGCATTTAGTTGAGTGTATATAGATGGAATCCTGAAAATCGTAATTAGGACTACTGTTGGAATACAGGATTGAGGTAGCTTTAAAAAATCGTACCTCTGTGTACGAAAAGTACTTAATGGTACTAAATTTGGTGCAAGTTGGATTTCGGTTCATATATATAGAGCTGGAGCCTTGAAATTGGGAATTAAAATGGCAGTTGCAGTGTAGAATTGAGGTAGTTTTGGAAATTCGCACTTATTGGTACGAAAAGTACTAAATCGTACTAAATATAGTACAATTTTTGGATTTTGCTTAAACGGATGAGCTTAAAGCCTGAAATTTGGAATTCTGATTACTGTTGAAGATTGAGCTATAGAGACATCTGTGGAAATTCATATTTGTGTGTACGAAAAGTACTAAAAGGCACTAGAAATGGTACAATATGAACGGAGAGAGCTGGAAACCTAAAATTTGGAATAACAATTGCTCTTAGAATATAGAATTAAGGTATGGAAGCATAGTACGTATGTGTACTAAATGGTACTATATTTGGTACAACTTGATTAAGTGGCAGTATTGGGATTTCGTACTCTTGGATACGAGAAGCACTAATGGTACTAAATAGGGTACAATTCGTTTTGTGAGCGGGAACCCTAAAATTTGGGATCAAAATTAAGGGTGGAGTGGAGGATTGAGATATGGAGGTAGTTTTGAAAATGCATGATTATGTGTACTAAATGGTACTAAGTTTATTTAGATTGAGATAAAAAACTTTGGTGGAATTAAGATTACTGTTGGAGAGTAAGATTGATGTAGTTTTAGAAATTCTATATATTTGGAACCAATGATGGTACTATATTTGGAACGATTTGGATTTGGTTGGATCCTGCGATTTAGAATTTAGATAACTGTTGAAGTGCAGTACTTAGCTATAGAGATAACTATGGAAACACGAATTGATTTGTACGAATAGTAAATAGAATAGCAAATGCACTAAATTTCGATTTCGGCAACGGAATCACATTATATGCATAGAATCACATTCTATGTCGATTTATGCATTGTAAACAAAGTACAGGTCGCGTTTATGATCCGAATTGGATGAAATTTGTCATACGTCACATATTTGGCCCAAGGACGAACCCTATTGAAATTTTAAACTGTTTAATGGAAGTAAGAGAGATTTCGGAAAATAGTGCTTATGTGTATGAAGAGTGCTAAAACGCAAACTATAGTACAACAAATTTATATTATTTACGATACCATATGAAATATTTTTTGTATTCCCTTTCCGCATACGAAGTAGCGGGCACTTTGCTAGTTACTAATATTCATTACAGTCCTTCTAATTCCCTTTATGGTGGGTTGTGTTGTGATGTTTGGCTTTTAACTATGGCCTATAGATCGACTCGAAAAAAACACATACAAACAATTAAGTTTTCAGTTCACTACATACTAAAATTATTATCTGATCATTACCGAAAATTATTGGCGTTGTCCATGACCATAACTGGAACTTCATGGAACATTTCAAAGCGATCAGCACTATATTTCGGGGCTCCAGTGTGGTAATGGGTAACTACATACAAAATTTCACGAAGATTGGTCCATAACTATGGCCTGTGTCGTGTTTACAAATTATAATGGACAGACGGACGGACACACATGTCTTGGTGGGTCTAGGACCAATATTTCGCGGCGTTACAAACTTTTGGGGCTGCACAAAGCTATAATACCCTGACAACATAGTTGTGTAGAGTATAAATAGTGTGAGCTGGGTCATCTATGGTTCTTAATGGACCGCATAGAAATAGGTATAGATCGATTTATTATTTTAGGATGTACAAAAAAATCGGATGCGCGTTTACGGCGTATGGACTATATCGATATTATTCGCGTTTTACGAGTTTTTGAGTACTTCAATGCAACAGGTAGTACATCTTCAGTACTTTCAGAAACCTGCATGTGCATCCAATAATTTTTGGGGATTACGCAATTAGACGCAACATAAAATGTATATTTCATAAAATGGTTTTATTTTAAGATTTATTCCTATTTATAAACCCCCAAGGTTTATTGGAATGGGCCTTGCTAAAATCCGCAAGGTGAATACTTAAACATAGTTTATATATATATATATATATTGAGGCTCTTATAAATGTTTTTTTATTATTTTTGCACATTTTTTATTTAAATTCTTTTTAATTTGGACAATAGTGTGAATTTTTAAATATCTCTTTTCAAAGTGAAATAAATTGAGTGAAGTTTTTAAAACTATATGCTTAATATTTTCACCTTCAAATGTTCATAATATTGTGCAATTGGCCTGTTGCTATCAATATATTATGGCGTTTGTTATACATCTACGTCTTGTATTAGTACTGATTTATAAATTCTGTAAATTTCAATAAAGTGTTATCTGTTTTGATAATTATATTTTTCATTGTCTTAAAAAATCTTTGATTTTCTGCGCGTTTCATTTTTAAACAATCATTTTCATTTGATTTTGTTTTTCCACGAAATATTTTTTTATATTTCATTTGTATACCCTTGCAGTTTTTTTGTTTTTGCATTTGGGTCGGTAAATACGATAAACACAAATAAAATCATAGTATTCTCTCGAATAATTGTATTTACTCTCTTGGTCAAGATTCTCTATAAAATTCCAACTGGAAGACATTTCCTAATTCCTTTTTAATCTCTCCCGATCAAAATGACAATATTGTGATCTCTTTCTTACGCTCGGCCTACTCAGTAAACGATAAACTTGCTTTTGTCAACACAACTTGCCGCTTCCTTTAATCAGTTCTTCCGTGGCCGCTCAATTGATCAGATGTCCGTGATACGTGTGTATCGTTCGTGATCGGTTGTTATCGCCAAAAATCTAATTTACTAAGTGAAAAAATAAATGTCAATTTCAATTGCAAAGATAGTCCAATCAGTAGTTCTTAAAGTTGTTTCAGTGTTTTGTTATTCTGTTTGGCAAATATTTCCTTTTATTCGTCAATGACCTGTGTGTGTTTTTGTAGTTTTGCATCCGCGACCAAATGTTGGTAAGTTCGTCTCGTACTGTGTGCTGTAAATGTCTCGGTTTTTTGTGAGCTTTGATTACTCAGTGCTCTCTTAACTATTTTCGGGTATGTTCAGTCAATCGTTTTATAAGCCATATCTAAGAGAAATGTGAAAGAGCAAAATTTGTAATACAAAAGAGTAGATCAAATGTGAAGGGTGTATGTTGTATCTATAAATTTGAAATAAATGCAGAAAATAAATAAATCCAATTAGATTCTAATTGTTGTTTTAAATGGCCTGTCTAATTGTTAAAATATGTTGTTAAAGTGTGTGCATAGTGCCTCGCGAACAAAATTGTCTCAAAAATACCCTCAAGCTTTATTTTCAGCATAAGAGGTGAGTTAATCCTATGTATATTTTTGGTATGAAGCTTTTAACTAATATAAATGTCTAACTCCTGGTGTTTGTCTGGGATATTTTGTCGATGATATTATCTATTTAATATGTCCATAATTAAATATATAATGGGAAATTCTAATCATTTATTTTCTATTGCAATTGTGAGGATATCATCGTACTAAGGGTTGTTGAACGGGGTATGTAATGAACATCAATTATATTGGTTTTTGGCTTTTCCTGTTTGTCTGGGGTACTTCGTCGTTACTAATATTATCTTTTACCTAAATGTCATCTATTGGAATGGAAATGCGAATTTTATATTTTAAAGAATATTTTCCCGAACATTATCAGAGCTATAGGCGTGGATTTTTAACGAATATTTTCCCGAATATTATCAGAGCTATAGGCGTGGATTTTTAAAGAATATTTTCCCGAATATTATCAGAGCTATAGGCCTGGATTTTTAAAGAATATTTTCCCGATATAAAGAATATTTTCCAGAGGATTGTCAGAGCTATAGGCGTGGATTTTTAAAGAATATTTTCCAGAGGATTGTCAGAGCTATAGGCGTGGATTTTTAAAGAATATTTTCCAGAGGATTGTCAGAGCTATAGGCGTGGATTTTTTAAGAATATTTTCCAGAGGATTGTCAGAGCTATAGGCGTGGATTTTTAAAGAATATTTTCCAGAGGATTGTCAGAGCTATAGGCGTGGATTTTTAAAGAATATTTTCCAGAGGATTGTCAGAGCTATCTGAGCTATTGGCGTGGATTTTTAAAGAATATTTTCCAGAGGATTATCTGAGCTATAGGCGTGGATTTTTAAAGAATATTTTCCAGAGGATTATCTGAGCTATTGGCGTGGATTTTTAAAGACTATTTCCAGAAGATTATCTGGGCTATAGGCGTGGATTTTAAAGAATATTTTCCAGAGGATTATCACAGCTATAGGCGTGGATTTTAAAGAATATTTTCCAGAGGATTATCACAGCTATAGGCGATTTTTTAAGAATAAGAAATTTTGTTTAAAATCTCAGTTTGAATTTTATATATTTTTACTCTCAACATATTCAACGTATCAATTTAAAAAATAATGCATTTTACTTTACTAAAGCATGAATATTCATGTTAAAATAGTGCACTTATGTGGAAAAATATTTGTCATATTCTCCCTGCCAGCAGCAAGCATTCAAAGCATTTGCTTTTACACAGTTGTAGGAAACACCCTTTGCTGGGATATTATTTATGAGTATGTGGTCCAACACAAATTAGCTCATGCGTATTTTGATTGATGGTTAATTTATTGCAATACTTCATAATGTAAAATAGAACAGAATTGGTATCAGAACTTCTCTTAGGGAGCATATGTGCCATAAATTGTTTTTCCCTTTTTATTTAAAAATATTGGTGCATTTGACCAGCCAAATATTGACCGATTATCATAACATCAGTCATGCTTATGGTTGGTTATATCCCCTTCCCATGTAGCGTCTAGAAGGGGTATAAAAACTAATCATATACCACTGTATTGCATTTACATTGTCATGTAAGACAAAAGCACCATAGTCACAGTGCTTTCTCCTCGTCATTCTTCCGTTCCGCTGAATGAATTTTACAATGGCAAACAATTGATGTAGTTTTCTTTCCCATTGCAAAAATGTTTTCAAATTCCCTTGCCAAGTAAATTTATAGCATGTGGCATATTTTTGTCCCATGAGAGATTTCTCGATTGCTTGGATGCAGGCAAGCACGCACACACACACACTTACTCACATGCATACATACATCACTCAAGAGAATAATAAAAACGAGATGTTTAATTTATGATTATTGCAAATTCGATTTGAACAGCATGAACATGCATGCAATTCATCGGTATGGTAATTTTCGAAATTAATGTCTTAATTGCATTGTTTATGCCAAAGGGGAATTTGTTTAACATTTTTAAGGGGAAGTATTTTTGGGTTATATGTAAGAGAAGGGAAAATTTCGTCAAAGTAAAAACCAGGGAGCAGATTTTATTTAAATATCTTTTCAGGAACCATGTCTATGGACTTTTACCCAGTCGAAGATTTTTTTAAATATTTTTTTAATAGACCATATACAGGCGTGGATTTTTAAAAAAGATAGACAGTCCAAGAACTATCGATAGGCTACGGATATTTTCTAAACATTTTTCGAGGGTCTAGTATAATGAGTATATTTTTTAATAATTTTTTTTTTCAATGAAAGAACACACTCATTTCTTTTTAATATTTATTCAAGGTGCAACCTTAGGCGTGGATTTTTCCAAAAGTCCAAAACACAAAAAACAACAAATTTAATCTATTTTTTATTTTAATGCCATTATAAATTAAAACTTAAGTGAATATTGCGAGCTTACAACACTAACAATATTTTCTCATTTAAAATAAGCTACTTTAAATTTCAACATTCTGCCAAAAGGGCCATATAATGGCTTTAATAAATCGATACCGGCCATGGCCACCACCAATAATATCCATTATAATTTGACTTTATATTCTGGGAATATTATGACAGATGATATGGCCATTGAAACAGTCAGCTCGCTGCTCCTGTTGTTGTTGTTATTATGAAATTATGTAAATTGTCCAACCAGATTCGTTCGATGTCCGAATCTGTTTATATACTATTTACACAGTGCTGGGATTGCGATAAATGATGTTTAAATTGTTTGTTATTAACTGATGAGTGAATGAGAAAGAAAGAGAGAGATTATGTTTGTTTTCCATGCATTTTTCATAACGTGCCTTTATTCCACATTCGTTGATATCCTATTATACGGTAGTATACTGCAATTTACACACATTACTATATGTGGTCGTAATGGAATTATATTGACTGTGTGACATATAGTAGTCATGGAAAATCATTGTGAAGTTGAAATGAATTTTTTATTGAAATTATGAAAATGGCAAGTGGAATTTTATTGAAGATATGACAGAAGTTTATGACATTTAAATTTTCTAAAAACGCATGTCGTGGATAGAGGGTTTCTGGCTGTATTGTTTGGAGCTGGTGTAGAGTAGTTGTTTTCGGCTGGAGTATCTAGTGGATATTCTCGGATATTTATACCCTACACAACTATGTTGTCAGGGTATTATAGCTTTGTGCAGCCCCAAAAGTTTGTAACGCCGCGAAATATTGGTCCTAGACCCACCTTTAAGTATACCGATCGTCATATCTCGACTAGCTTAGTCGATCTAGACATGTGTGTCCGTCCGTCCGTCCGTCCGTCCGTCCGTCCGTCTGTCCATTATAATTTGTAAACACAATACAGGCCACAGTTATGGACCAATCTTCACGAAATTTTGCATGTAGGATGGGTTCTGACCAATGAAAACCCCTATTGTTTTTGGGAAAGATCGGTTAATATTTAGGGGATGAAATGGACCAAATACTAAATTTTTTTCGGTTTTTCTGGTCGCTCCAGAGGCCGCAATAATGGCCCGAACATCGTGAAATTTTGCATGGAGAAGGGGATCGGGCCAAAGAATAAGCATGCCTGTTTTGATAAAGATTGGTCAATATTTAGTGGGTCAAATGGACCCTGACTTTTGTGTGAAAAATGACAAAATTTGTATTCTATAGCGTATATATTTACCACTGAAGGACATAGACCCGAGAAGTTGATATTATATCCAAGAGGAGTGGTTGACCTTTAAATTAATACCAATTATATTGTTGTATGTGCTCGGATGTGGGAGATACACCTTAATATTTACAGGTATCTCCGTATCCGTATATTATTTAGTAACCCATTATCACTCTAGAGCGCGGAACTATAGCGCTGATCGCTTTGAAATGTTCCATAAGGTTCCAGTTATGGTCAAGGACAACGCCTATAATTTTCGGTGATGATCAGATAATAATTTTGGAATGAGGTGGACCGAAAACTTAATTTTTTGTGTTATTTTCGAGTCGATATATAGACCACAAATGAGAGCCGAACATCGCAACACAACCCACGGTGAAGGGAATCTGGACAATAGCTGTACTGAATACTCGTAATATTCGGAAAATATGTCAGTGTGAGGAAGAGGTACTGTTTACCTCAATATCACGAAATATTGCCCAGGCTCGGAATAAACAGAGGATTCCGTGGTAGTTGTGTATATCACGAAACTGCTCCGCTCACTGGTTTAATTTTATTTTAATGCGCTCTTAGTCACTGTCAATGTCAGTTCCCTGGTTCTGACGCATGACAGAGACTTTTCCATCTTCTACCAAAAATATGTGATCTATTTGCTTGCCAGTATTGCAACTAGGTGATGTCTATGTCCTTTTGCGGGAAGTTAGATCCACCAATGACCAACTAGAATGTTTGACACATAAACCTATTTTGAATGGACCACTTAGGGTAGTACACCCTTTTTATACCCTTCACCTCACTGTGGTACAGGGTATTATGTCTTTGTGCATATGTTTGTAACAGGCAAAAATAATCGAGATAGACCCATGGTTCCTTTTGAGAATATGCATAGAATCACTTTCTGAGTCGATTTATGCATTTCCGTTCGTCCATATATTTTTGTTAACAAAGTACAGGTCGCATTTATGATCCGATTTGAATGAAATTTGGCACAGGTCACTTAATTGGCCCAAGGAAATTGGAGAAAATCGGTCCACGTTTAGGCATAGCTGCCATATAAGGGTACCCCCAAATTTTCGGTATTTTGAGGTTCTTTAGCGTGTTTTTTAACTGAATTCGCTGAAATTTGGTACTTTGAGTTCTTATTGGGTAGCAAATCTCCCTACCAAAAATTATAAATAAAGGTTCATTTTTTCGGATA
>NW_026881999.1:0-3754 GCF_032173495.1 Musca vetustissima
TTTGAAACGAAATAATACCCTCCTTCGATTATGAGTATCCTTAGTAGTCTGAATAAAAATTTGTCTATAGGAAAAAAAAATAGTCAGGCCTCTTAAAATTATCCTTTCCAGCCGAGGACTTTTCCTGTAACAAACTACTTAGAACCCGGAGTATAATTTTTCCATAGACATAAAACTTTTCAAATATCTCAAAAGAACTTTTTCAATATACAAACACCTCGAACCTATGAATATAATTTTTCAGCTTTCTTTTTATACTCTGGCTGAATATTGAATGAAGTTCTGAATGGTAGACCAATTCCATAACCTAAAATGTAAATAGGTTATATAATGTAAATAGGTTATATATAAATTATATTCATAGGTTCGAGGTGTTTGTTCTATTGAAAAAGTTCTTTTCAGCTCAGCATATAGCGTTGTCAGGATACACCATGGCCTTTAAATTCCCCCCGGAAACGGTGTTATTATATTATGATTAAACTGACAAAATAACAGTTACTTTTCTAACAATATTTTCCAGTTGTTTTGTGTGCTGATATTTTTTTTCCTGTTAGCAAAGTTGTCTCAAAAATTATGCTCTACAAGCCTAGTTGCTCTTTTAGTTGAATACCCCCCGAAAAATCCAACCGGGAACACTTTCATTATAATTCACAACAAAAACAACATAAATCGAACGAAAAAATCCACCACCGACTTACGACAGCCTCAATGAATTGGTTTTATTGGAAATTATGAAAAATAAAGAAAACCGAAAAAAAATCTAAAAACCCGATCCCCAGCTAACTGGTGGCTGACTGGCTGGCTGGTTGGCTACCTACCCTCCAGCTTTATAATCAATAAACAACGATGAAGCAGTCAATGGCTGGTTATTTAGTATGTGTGGCAATATTTTATGCAGAGTTCTGGAGAGATATTCGTCTGAATGTCCGTCCGTCCGTTGGATTGTCTGGTCACAACTTTTGGTTGACTGTCAGTGTTGGTGTTGTTGATGTTGCTGTTGCCACTGTAACTGACCCAAGAGAGAGAATGGTTGGTTGTTTGGTTCACTGGCTGATCGGGTAATGGTGAATGTCGATTAATCCCCACGGCACTTGTTTCGCACCTTAACGCAGTATCAACGGTGGCAATCTTGCGCGGAATTAAATATTAAAAACCATAATTGAGTTTCAAAGTTTTGTTGCTGATGTTGTTGTTTTTCCTATTCACTTATATTCAGTTATTAGGACTGTGAAGAATCTTTGCCACAGAACAAAAAAAAAAAAATTGTTTTAGCCATTAAAAAGTAGCTTCACTATGTGGCAAATAGTTGTTTGAGTTCAGCTTGTTGACGTTATGGATTTGTTCTGCGTTAAGAATAATTTCCAGTTAATAATTTATGGAAGGAATCTAAGAGGGACACTTGAAAAAATTCTTTGGAAAATCAAGGCCTCTTGTGAGCCTTGAAAATAATTCTTTAAACAATCCAGGCCTCTTGTGAGCCTTGAAAATAATTCTTTAAACAATCCAGGTCTCCTGTGAGCCTTGAAAAAATATTCTTTAATAAAATCCACGCCTTGTGTAGATGGTCCTTGAAAAAATATTCTTTAAAAAAATCCAAGCCTTGTGTAGATGGTCTTTAAAAAAATATTCTTTAAAAAAATCCACGCCTTGTGTAGATGGTCCTTGAAAAAATATTCTTAAAAAAATTCACGCCTTGTGTAGATGGTCCTTGAAAAAATATTCTTTAAAAAATCCACGCCTATGTGCAGTCCTTTGAAAAAATATTCTTAAAAAAATTCACGCCTTGTGTAGATGGTCCTTGAAAAAATATTCTTTAAAAACTCCACGCCTTGTGTAGGTCTCTGAAAAAATATTCTTTAGACAATCCTCGATATTTTTTCTCAATGTACTCTGAAAACCATTACATTGCTTGCCTTTTAATGAATCAAATCCAATGTCATCATCAGCTCCATCGTCGTCATTTTCAAAATCTAACGGTACTTTTTCTTTACATTCCCAATCGAACCATGGCAGATGGCAATGCCGAACGATGACGATGACAGCCAACATGACAAACTCGATGTGGCAAACTCATTGGACCAATAATATCCCAAGTAATTGAGAATAAATATTTGACGACTTTGGTGTAGTTCCTTCACACTTCGTGGCAGCAGGGAATAGTTTCCGCCACCACCACCGTCATCGCCATAATTGTGGAAAATTGTTGGCGATGACAATGATATTGCCAGCCGTGAAATAGTTTGAGTGAATTTGTTTTGTAGGAAAAAAAAATGAAAATAATAAACACCAGCGATTGTCATCAGAGGCGCTTCATGGCCAATATCGGGCAACGGTGGCAGCAGCAGCCGCAACATCATCTCAACACCATCGCCATCAAATCAACGGCAACACAAACCTGAATGAAGAACGACCATAAAGTTGGGACGCGAAGGACAGACAACCATGGCCATAAGCAATTGGCGGCGATTTGAAATGATTAGATGTGATAATGATAATAATTTCATATTTTTGCCGGTTGATTTTTTTTCATACCTTGTCTTCCTTTTATTCTTCCTGCAAAGCTAACCAGGCGACCGGGGTATGAAGAGGGTACATTGTTCAGCAACAAATGCTATTCATACTAAGTGAGCGTTAAATTGTTATTAAATATTCCACATCTTTTGATTGCTGGCTGGTTGGTTCGTTGGTGTTGCAGGTTGGTGCTGCTGCTGCTGCATCCAAAAGTGGGAGTGACGATTTTAAACGTTTTACAAGGATGTTTTAAGGCGATACCATTCGTTACAATTGCCTGTGATTGAACGAAACAAAAAATTAAATTATAAAATTAAACTACATCGCGAGATTCTTGTAAGCGATTATGCAGATTGCTGATGCCACTGATTTGCAAAGGCGTTAATTATTTAAAAACAATGTAGATATTGATGTAATTAGCCAACACTTTGTCATTAACGAAGTGTGGTAATTGGTGTCCATTCATAGGGGGATGGGTGAGAAATATCATTTATTAAAGAATATTTTTCAAGGGCCAACTGAGGCGTGGATTTATTAAAGAATATTTTTCAAGGGCCAACTGAGGCGTGGATTTATTAAAGAATATTTTTCAAGGGCCAACTGAGGCGTGGATTTATTAAAGAATATTTTTCAAGGGCCAACTGAGGCGTGGATTTATTAAAGAATATTTTTCAAGGGCCAACTGAGGCGTGGATTTATTAAAGAATATTTTTCAAGGGCCAACTGAGGCGTGGATTTATTAAAGAATATTTTTCAAGGGCCAACTGAGGCGTGGATTTATTAAAGAATATTTTTCAAGGGCCAACTGAGGCGTGGATTTATTAAAGAATATTTTTCAAGGGCCAACTGAGGCGTGGATTTATTAAAGAATATTTTTCAAGGGCCAACTGAGGCGTGGATTTATTAAAGAATTTTTTCAAGGGCCAACTGAGGCGTGGATTTATTAAAGAATATTTTTCAAGGGCCAACTGAGGCGTGGATTTATTAAAGAATATTTTTCAAGGGCCAACTGAGGCGTGGATTTATTAAAGAATATTTTTCAAGGGCCAACTGAGGCGTGGATTTATTAAAGAATATTTTTCAAGGGCCAACTGAGGCGTGGATTTATTAAAGAATATTTTTCAAGGGCCAACTGAGGCGTGGATTTATTAAAGAATATTTTTCAAGGGCCAACTGAGGCGTGGATTTATTAAAGAATATTTTTCAAGGGCCAACTGAGGCGTCGATTTATTAAAGAATATTT
>NW_026882000.1:0-38766 GCF_032173495.1 Musca vetustissima
TCATCCAGTAATAAATCCAGACAAGCCGACGACAAAACTTCGAGTTGTATTTAACGCTTCCAATAAAACTTCCAATGGTGTTACATTAAATGATCTTCTCCATGTTGGGCCAACTCTTCAAGCAGATTTAGTCCTTTTAATTTTGCGCTGGCGTTTATTTAAATTCGTTTTCAATTGTGACATCACTCAAATGTACCGTCAAATTCGTGTCGACCCCAAACATTCACCATTTCAAAGGATTTTGTTTAGACCTTCTCCTTCCGACCCTATTCAAGATTATGAGTTGCAAACGGTCACCTTTGGGGTAAATTGCGCGCCCTTCCTAGCTATTCGGACTCTTCATCAATTAGCAGACGATACTCGGTCTGATTATCCACTAGCATCTCATATTCTCCGTAAATGTATGTATGTAGATGATGTCCTCGCTGGCGCTCATGAAATTCACACCGCGTTGGCATGTCGTGACCAGCTTATTGAAGCTTTATCCACTGCAAAGTTTGAACTGAGGAAGTGGACGTCAAATCACAAGTCTATTTTGTCTAGGTTTTCCCCTGATAAACTCGTCGATGCCCAGGTCCTCTCCTTTGTAGAATCTAGCAGTTCAAAACCGTTAGGAATTAGATGGAACGCGCATTCTGATTCTTTCTTTTTCGCTGTAGACTCCATTCCTAAAAAGGCTAACTACTCCAAAAGGGAAGTCCTGTCGATAATTGCGAAACTTTTTGATCCCGTAGGTTGGTTATCGCCTGTAATTGTTGTTGCTAAAATCATTATGCAAAGTGTGTGGATAGATAAAATAGATTGGGATGACTATTTGTCTGCCAATACTAAGAAATCGTGGGAATCTTTCGTTGAGCATTACCATGGTGTAAATTCTATAGGTATTCCTCGTTGGGTTCACTACTGTCCAAATGACATGGCTGAACTACATGTATTTTCTGATGCCTCGGAAAAGGCATATGCGGGGGTAGTTTACTTACGCACTTTATCTCAACTCGGTAAGGTTAACGTTCACCTGTTAACTTCAAAAACTAAAGTCGCGCCACTAAAATCGGTATCTCTGCCTCGTCTTGAACTTTGTGGGGCTACCCTAGCCTCTGATTTGCTAAAGTCCGTTTTAAATGAAATTGAAATATCAATAAATAGAGTATATTGTTGGACCGATTCGACTATTGTTCTCTCCTGGCTTCGTAAAGCACCCTCGACTTGGACAACTTTCGTAGCAAATAGAGTCAGTCGGATTCAGGAAAATGTAGTAAATGCTCAATGGCATCATGTTAGATCCGAAGACAACCCTGCCGATTTGGGCAGTCGTGGTATTTCACCCCAGGACTTAGCCAATTCTTCACTTTGGTGGCACGGTCCCGGGTGGTTATTGTCTGATTCCTCTCAATGGAGAATATCCGAAACCATCGCAATTGATACTGACCTTGAAATGCGTACGGTTAGAAGTCATTTTACCTTTTTTGCCTCGTACCAAGATATTCTAGATAATTTTTCGTCGCTTGGTAGAGCTTTGCGAGTTTTGTCATATGTATTTCGATTTTGCAATAATTGTCGCCCAAATTCTCAAAGTCGTCGTAAGTACGCATCTGTTGCATTGGAGCCCTCTGAAATAAAAGCAGTCAAACTTCGTTTGTGCGTTATTGCTCAAAAGGTGTATTTTGCTGAAGAGTATAAGTGTTTGTTAGATCAGTCTCCTTTGCCGTCGAAAAGTTCACTCCTCCCGCTCAACCCAATTTTAGACCAAGATGGAGTCATGCGTCTTAATGGCCGTCTAGCTAAGTCCCCAACACTGTCATATACTGAACGCCAACCTATTTTATTGCCGTATTCCTGCCGCTTTGTTCGTCTTCTTGCAGAATTTGTTCACGCTATTTCCATCCATGGTGGAAATCAATTAATGCTTCGTATACTTCGTATCGAATATTGGGTTCCTCGTTTAAAAAATCTCATTCGGGTTATCATCAATCGTTGCAAGACCTGCATCCTTGAGAGAAAGCGCTCGTGTACTCAAATCATGGCCGCTCTTCCTCTGGAAAGAACCGTCGTTACCCGAGCCTTTCACACAACAGGTATTGATTTCGCAGGGCCCTTTGATATGAAGTCGTTTACGGGTAGAGCGTGTCGTATCACCAAAGGTTATGTATGTGTTTTCGTCTGCTTTTCAACCAAAGCAGTTCACTTAGAAGCCACATCTGACTTGTCCTCTGCTTCATTTCTGGCAGCCTTTTATCGCTTTATTGGTCGTCGCGGTTGTCCTAAGACAGTTTTCTCTGATAACGGGACCAATTTCGTCGGTGCATCACGTGAAATAGAGAGAAATTTCAAATATTTCGTTAAAGAGAGTCGTGAAAAAGTTTGTACTTCGCTTGGTTATCAGGAACTATCTTGGCAGTTTATCCCAGCTGGTGCTCCCCATATGGGAGGCTTGTGGGAAGCTGCAGTAAAAAGTTTTAAGAAACATTTTCGCAGACATGTTAAAGCCTTTAAATATACTTTTGAGGAGCTATCTACCGTTTTAGTTCGAATTGAGGCTTGCTTAAATTCTAGACCACTTTGTCCAATAAATGATAACCCAATAGATTCAGTAGCACTTACGCCGGGTCATTTCCTCATAGGAGCTCCTCTTTTGTCGCCACCTGAAGAAGTAATACTCGATTCCCCTCTTAGTCTCGTCAATCGCTATCGAAAAATAAAAGCTCTTACTCATCAATTTTGTATTCGTTGGAAAGAGGAGTACTTAGTTGAATTGCACAAACGTTATAAGTGGAAACATCCTCAGCGCGATATCCAAGTAAACGATCTCGTTGTGCTCCGTCATGAGCAATTACCACCAACCTCGTGGAAATTAGGGCGCGTTGTCCAGGTCCATCCTGGAGACGATGGTCACGTTCGTGTCGCAGACCTTCGTACAGAACAAGGAATTGTTCGGCGACCAGTCACTAAATTAGTATTAATAGATAATGAATAATATAGCATATTCTTTCTTCATTATCTAAATCTTTGTTTGTATAGCCATGGATTCATCTTCGGACATTTTTCCCCTAGTCGTTTTACCTGATAACGAAGACGAAATGATGTCTGATGGAGAGGTCGAAAAGGAGATGCTATTTTCTAGAATTGATGAAGCTGTAGCGGATAGGCCTGCTGCCGTTTCATCAATTCAACAGGACTTAGATTCTCCTCAGCCTACCACTTCATCCAGTAAGCGTCACGCCGGGCCAGCACCGTCCAACACTGTCCGAAGACCCTGTCGTTTATGTTCCTTGATGCATCCACTGTATCAATGTTTTAAATTTAAGAAGATGTCTCTTCAGAAACGTTTACGGTTTGCCATGTCGAACGGCTATTGCGTAAATTGTCTGGTTCCTGGTCACATATCGTCCAAATGCCCCATAGCCAAGCGCTGCCATTACTGTCGCGAGCGCCATCATAGTTTGTTGCATTCCCGAACACGCTCCCATGGTAATGAAGCTGCTAATCGCGATCCTCGTCCGAGTCCTCGAAGTCATCCCATCCATCCGTCATCTTCCGTCCGTCCGTTTGTCGAAGCGGCAGTCATTAGAAACATTCCCCCACTGCCCATAAGTCGAATGGTCACCCTGGCACCGACTGCGGTCGTCCGTTTATGCTTCCACAACGAAACTATGTTAGTTCGCGCTCTGATTGACCCGTGTGCGGGCGTCAGTCGGGTCTGTGATACTCTAATATCGCAATTAAATTGGCCAGTATCGACGATCGATGGATCTCGTTTTTGCGACATGATGGTGACCTCTTGCTATGACCCGTCACAAAGGCAATACATTACCGCACAAGTCGCTCGGTTATCGTATGGTCGGACGCCAGTATTGTCAATACCGCCATCGATTTGTGATTCGTTCCTGGGTTTGCAGTTGGCGGACCCTAACTTTTATACATCCAGAGCAGTGGCTATGGTATTGGGACCAGAAGTGTATGCCAAGATTATAGTCCCATCTCGCATTATGGCTCAACCGGGATTACCTACCGCCCAATACACCTCGTTCGGCTGGGTCATTTCAGGCTCAGTGCATCCCTAAAAGTTAATACCCTCATGTGTATAGCATAAGCGAATTAAATAAAAAAATTGAATTGAATTATCATGCTCATTGAAACTGAATTAGCGTACCTCTTTCAATTATTATTATACTAACATAGAATAAGTCGCGAATCTAGTCTAATTCATGTTGCATTGCATTGTAGCGCTGCAAGGTGGGCGGCAATGTTTAGGTTCGATACATTGTTTACGACAATGTATATGTTCGATGCGTTGTTCACCCCTTCCGTAGCATACCAATTATTTTGCACATTAATTGGCCACTCATTTGAGTCAATGGGGGAATCTTCTCTGCACTTCTTCTAGGAGTCACATTCGCCTGGTTCGGATTGTAGGAGAGAGTATCCGCTCTTTCCTACGCTCTCTCCTAGAAGTCACATTCGCTCAGTTCGGATGCAGAGAGGACTTTCCAGTGCTACGGTCGTCGCTGTGATCTCGACCTTGTTTACGCTACATTTGCTCACCGCGACTCACTTGCAATCTAGCTTTCGATCTCGCACGCACGCATTAAGGTAAAGTTTTGTTTCATTCGAAACTCCTTAACTTACCAAATAAAGTTTGAAAATATATTCTAATACCAAATTGTTTTATTTTGTTTTTCTCTCTTTATTGGTTTTTCTCCCCTCATCGGTATCACGCCAACAACCTGAACGTTGGTACGCTGATACGGAAGTTTGAGTTTGTTGAGGAATCGTTCCGATATGAATGTTCCTTGAGAACCCGAATCTAGGAGTACACGAGCGTGATACGTTACTCCTAAGTGGATCACATTTACCAACGCAGTCCCTAACAAAACACCCCGAGAGTTTGATGTAAAACATGTTTGAGTTACTCCACCCCCGGGACTTGTGGACTGTATTGAATTGGGAGAAAATGGAGTGGAGTGTGGGCTTAAATTGGTAGAGCTCGTAGGTGAATTTGATGGATGACTATTTGACGAACGATCATGGAGCATAGTGTTGTGCCGCCTCTGACATTGGAAACAATTATTTTTACACGTACACTTTTGTATGTGGTGAGTTTTCGAGAAACAATTCAGACATAGACCTTGTTTCTTGATTTCTGCCACTCGTTGTTTAACATCCATAGCAATGAATCTTGGACATTTTCGAATTATATGGAGCCGTAACATTGGTCTGGAATGAGCTGAACTTCGAATTATTTGAATGTACATTGGATTTAGTTTTACGACCATCAGACTTCGGATAATAGCGCATCTCGGAGACGGATTCGAGCGTACGATGTCGATTCGTAAGGAAAGAATCAAGGTCAGCCTATTTTGGAATAATAGTCTTGTCAGCCAAGCCTTGTTCCCAAAGCGTCAGAGTCAGGAAGACGATTCGAACAAAGAAAAATAAATATTGGATCCCAACTTCAGACGTCGATATCGTACAGAGATAACGCAGCAATGCAAGAATTTATGTCGCGTTGCAATGACTTAATTGCATGCGCTGACTCGGAATTAATAACAGGAAGATTGAATAGAACTTTTAACTGACCATTAAAAGAATTCGCTTATTTTCGAAACGATCGCACAAACCTTTCCAGGCAAGTTGAAAACCTTGAATTGTCAAAGGTGCACATTGAACAATATATCTAGCTTCGCCTTTAGTCTTCTGGGTCAAATGAAACAATCGCTCGACTGGACTGAGCCTAGAATTTTTTATGTACACGGCTGTGAACATATCTCGGAAACTAGGCCATGACATATAATCCCCGTTGAAGACTTCGGTATCGCATGGAGGCAGAATGAAAGAATAATTTGAATCGTGATCATTATATATCATAGAATTAGGACTCTGAGGCGAAGGTTTCGGAGGTGAAACAGAAGGCTCTTTAGGAACTGCTTGCCTATGGAGATCCTCAGACAACTGTGTAAGGCGATCCAAGTGATGTACGCAATATTGTATTTGGCTTAGAATGTTTCAAGCTCTGAATAGGCTTCTGCATCTTCTTCCTGTTCATCATCCTCCTCGTTCTGTTCTTCGCTAGCTCGATCGGACATACATTTGTCATACGCTGATTTGATGCCTGCCCATAAGGACTTAACTTCAGAAATGTGAATTTTTACGAATTGGGCAGACGTCAAGGGAACATTACCACCGACTACTTCGGCAATGAAGGCTTCCAAAGACATGATTGATCAGTGAAAATGAATGAAAATTGATTTAGAACAAGAAACTAGTAAAGAATAGAAGAATAACAATAAGAACGGAAGGAAATAGGACAATTTTTCAAACAAATTTGTTTGGAAGATATAAGAACTTGTTGAAAAATGCGTTTTGGTAAAACAACGAAAGAAAATAAATGTAGTAGGTGAATGTCTACAAAAATCCCAGGAAAATCCGGAAGAAATTAGAATAATATTGAAAATATTATGATTTTCGAGGCATTTTGAACAATTTCAAAATGTGGTGACAATGGAGCAAACTACGAACAATTACACAGTCTGAACAAATGTGCAGTTGATAAATGTCAAAAGATGAAAGTAAACCCAGGAAATATTGAAAAAATTAAAGTTTTCGAAGTAGTTTTTAACTTGTAGAGCGCCCTCTAGTGGTGGAATAATGTACTACACCTTAGCACAGTCGAAGAACAGAATTACAATATGTAAATATCCAAGAACAATCAGAAATATTTGGATAAATCTTGAAAAAATCAAGTTTTCCTACGAATTTCTTTATATGAACAGCGCTCCCTATCGGCAATAATTTGAACTAAAACATTAACAAGAAGAAAGTACAGCACACACGTAAGAGAACGCTGGCGGTTGGCTGAACGCACCACCATGCCACCAAAAAAGAAATTAAATAAAACACACCGATTTGTATTAGTAATTCGTCCAATAGAAGTATTGGAGATTTTTATTTGTATGGAATATTGTCGTAATCAATATTGTATAAGTTAGATATGTTGACCTTCAACTTCCCGAGCTCAGTCAATCACGTTTGCTGGTTGACACAACGTGCATCTACTCAGCAAGTTCCCTCAGCGGAGACCGCAGAGTTCAGATGCCACCGGGCGGTGGTTGTTGTTGGTTTTTCTCACCTTGGTACATGAGAGATTCTTTCTCTCATTGGAAGTAGTGTAGTTTTAGTAATATACGACAACGATCCTCAGCGATCACCGCGACCCTCTGCGATTGCACTGAGCCCCAGCGTTCACTTGTCGTTTAGATTTGAAAGCGAAAACACCAAGGTCTCTGGCGCCACTCCAATTTACTAAGGTAAATTCTTGTTGTTGTAATTTGAAAAGAAAAAGATTCAATAAACCTCCCTACTATTTTTTAATACAAAACTAATCACCTTGTGTTCTCATTCATTTTCCTTATTTTATTTTTTTTTTTTTTGTTTTGCATCAAACCCGCCATAACCTTGAACCTTTTGCAGTCCACTCAATTTAAATATTAACGAGAAAGTGAAAATAATTTATTGGCATTTTATTTCCGTCCCCTAAGATTAAATTAATGTGAAAAAAAATATAAAATTTTTCCTAATATATGCGGTTGTTTTTTAGATAATATTTACCATCCAAGTGTTATTGTTCATCGAAATAATCTGCCATTGTAGCGTAC
Source organism: Musca vetustissima (assembly GCF_032173495.1). Classification (NCBI taxonomy): domain Eukaryota; kingdom Metazoa; phylum Arthropoda; class Insecta; order Diptera; family Muscidae; genus Musca; species Musca vetustissima. Next base: position 7,653 of record NW_026882000.1, read on the forward strand.
TTCTATTGTGTTGGGGTTTTTAAATTGTTCACCTCTTCTATTGCTTTGTTGAGAGATATTTTTCTTTTTATATTCGTTATACTTCTCAACAATAACAACACAAACAGCAAGCATACCAACAATTTATTTTTTTTCTCCCCACCTATCACTGTTGGTTCGTTCCATCTCCCTAACTCGCACTGTTTCGTTGATTCGCTTGTGTTGTGATCATCAGCAACTAATATTCTCATATTCCACCCGCCTTTTTTTAGCGTCATTCGACTAACAACAAACCAACCAACAATTTATTATTCTCTCCACATATCACTGTTGGTTCGTTAGTGTTGGTTTGTTTGTATTGCGATAGTCGCTCGCGTAGTAGTCTTTTGGACTTTTACAAAAATTCACCCTACTTTCGGCAATTAATGAGCAGTTTTCACTAGTATTTTTCGAATCAATTAATAATTTTTTGACAAGTTGTCATTTGATTTTGGGCTACTTTTTGGAAAAAAATATATAATCAGGATATACTCGCATACCAATCTAGGGTATATTTTTAATTTGCACCCTACAGTCTGTGCATACCGAAATATTCGCCATATTAATATTTTTGTAATAATCTTTTTATAGATTTATATGTTTTTTAAAATTCTTTTTGAAATTTGATAAATTTTTTGAATTTTGGAATTGATTTTTTGAACATTTTCGAAAATTTGGTCAATAAATCCTTCACCCTACCGTCGGTACATACCGAAATATTCTTGATTTTAATATTTCTTTTTCGAATTTTTGCGAAAATACGTATATCTATTAATAGCTCTTTAAAATAATTAAATATTTCTCGAATTTTTTACAATCTTCACCAATTTTATACATTTTTATTGGTATTTTGTCTGAGATTTTTCACAAAAATATTGGCATTGTACAGAAAATGGTTTTTGGTCACAAGATTTTCTCCAGAATTTATTTTCTTCTTGGGTTAGCGCTGCTGTACATTTAGCAATATCAAAAATTTGTATTACAGTTAATAGAAATGTCGATTCGTCTTTCCACCCATTTAAGAATTTTCATAGAAATTTAGATTTTTCTTAAATTATTTTGCAAAATTTTGCTATTTTTGTGACTTTTTATTTATTTCGAGTTTTTCATCCTTAAATATTTTTTATCGTTGCATTTTACAACAAGGTTTTGAATACAAATTTGCATTTTTCTCTTTTTGGCGGGCTTATTTTGTCAAAATGTCCGTTACTCTATTAACCCAGTTCATTCGTACATCCGATAATGTATTTAAATTTGTTGCCGCTTTCCACTTACTAAAGCCTGAAAGCTATACGGTCTTCAATCTTGAAATTCAATGTACGGAACTTCAAGATTTATGGGGCAAAGGCAAAGTATGATAGGTGTATTGACTATTTAATGACATTAGAAGGTACGACGTCGGATCAAATTTCTTCTACCGACTCAAAATACCAGTCATCACGTCAAAGTTATATAGATTGCTTGTCCGAAATAAATGAGCATTTGAACAGTTTTAAAGCGGAAAAATCTTCTCCTATAACGCCTAGCGTCATTAACGTTAGTACCCCGCACAATTCTCCTCGTCCTCAGCAAATTGTTAATGTGCCTAATCCGTCTACTGTTGTTCAACCAGGACATTCTAACGATGGAAATATGTCGATTCATAGTATACGTTTGCCATCTCTATCTAATACTGTTACCCAGATATTCAGAATCCAGTGGATATTTCAATTTCCAATTGGAGTTTGTCACCGAATGTTGCAAATATCTATATGCATAGTCTCAATTTACCTCCGTGTGATATTGATGATTTCCATGGAGACTTTTTGTCGTGGCCTACTTTTAGAGATCTCTTTTCTGCCATGTATATAAATAATTCTCGGTTAAGTGACATCGAGAGATTATGTCACTTGGTGGAAAAAACTAAAGGTGAAGCTAGGGACATAGTTTCTAAATTTCCACTAACGCATAAAAGTTTCACTCATGCTTGGAAATCTTTGTACGATACTTATGACAATAAGCGCATTCTTGTCAATAGTCATTTAAAAATTCTGTTTGATCTTCCTTCGCTTAACAATGAAAATAATTCGGGTATAAAAACCTTACAACGGGGCATCAACGGTTGTCTGTCTGCAATGTCAGTTTACGACATTAAAACGGATCATTGGGATCCTATTCTGGTTTTTATTTGCATTCAGCGTCTACCAAAACTTACAGCGACACTCTGGGAACAGAGTCTCAAAGATAACTCTTCCTTACCGTTATGACATTCGGTTAGTAAATGTCCAAGTCCCCATAATTACAATATATGTCAAGGACGTCATCATACCCTTTTGCACAAACCTAATAGAGTGGCACACAATAATAATATCTCATCAAATGCAACGCCCGTTCCCTCCACTGCCCAATCGGATTCTAATTTAGCTAATGTCGCTTCTACGTCTTCTGGGGCGAACCCTACCATAGTTAATCGACAAGTTTATCACACTTCTCACAATTCTAAAGTTCTTCTCGGGACAGCTATAGTCACCCTTGTGCACCAAGGTGCTTCGTATCCAGTGCGAGCCCTCATTGACCCTGCGTTTGAGGTTACCTTAATAACTGAGCACTTGCAAAATAGAATTAAATTGTCTTCTCAATCCACCCTTGCAAACATTTCTGGTGTAAATGGTTCCCCTTCAATCACTTCAGGGAAAACTTGTCGCATAAGGATAAGCTCTCGTTTAGATTCCTCATTTCCATTAGAACCCGATGCCTTCATTCTCCCCAAAATTTCTGGCAATCTACCCTCTTTTTCTATTGATCCTGCTGTATCGTGTGCCTTGCCTCAAACTCGTTAGCTGATCCACATCTCTTTGATTGTCGTCCTGTCGATATATTATTGGGTGCTGATTTATATCCTCAAATTCTGTTGCTGGGGTACAACAAAACATTTTAGGTTTTCTTTTGGCGCAAAATTCTGTCTGCGGTTGGATTATTTCTGGTCCAATTTCATGTTCACCAGTTCGTGTCTTTACGACCACATTAGAATTTGGTGAAGAAGACAGTCTAAATAAAAGTCTTCTGCGTTTTTGGGAACTTGAGGAGGCTCCCAAGAGCAAATTGCTCTCGCCGTCTGACAAGTTCTGCGAGGAGAATTATAGGTCCACCACCACGAGGAATTCAGATGGTCGATATGTTGTCACCCTCCCTTTGCGAGCTGAGTTCCCACAATATTTGAAACTTGGTGAGTCACGTCAGAATGTCTTGGGTCAATATCTTCGAAATGAAAAGTCCCTTTCATGCAAATCCTCCCTTAAAGATATGTACGATGCAGTTGTTCGCGAATACCTTGATTTAGATCATATGAAACTTGTCTCTCCTTCTCAAGAGCCAGATTTTTGTTATTTACCCCATCACCCCGTTGTCAATTTAGAAAGACAGACCTCACAATTGCGAGTAGTTTTCAATGCATCGAATAAGACTTCCACTGGTACAAATCTTAACGATATTCTGCACGAGGGACCAACACTCCAAGTTGACTTAGTCCTATTAATTCTGAGATGGCGCCTATATCGATTTGTTTTTAATTGTGATATCACCCAAATGTATCGTCAGATTCGAGTCCACCCAAAACATACGTCATTACAAAGGATTTTTTCATTCCTATAAGCGAGCAGTTCCAAATCGTTGGGCATAAGATGGAATGCCAGACTAGACTCATTCTATTTTGCTGTAAATCCAATTCCTATAAAATCTAATTACTCATATAGCCAAATCATTTGATCCTAGACTCCTTCTATTTTGCTGTAAATCCAATTCCTATAAAATCGAATTACTCATATAGCCAAATTATTTGATCCTGTATGTTGATTAGCTCCCGTTAGTGTCGTTGAAAAGATTATAATGCAAAAAGTGTTATTAGATAATATTGGATGGGACGATTCACTTTTGTCTGCAACAAAAACCTCCTGCAAGAATTTGTTGAGAATTATCCCCAGGTAAATTCAACATTCTTATTCTAAAGTTATACTGTTGGTCGGATTCAACAATTGTGTTAGCGTGGTTGCGAAAAACACCTACTACATGGACGACATTTGTAGCAAATCGGGTTTGTCGAATTCAACAAAACGTAGTTTCACGTTAGATCTGAGGATAATCCAGCATATTTGGGAAGTCGTGGTCTTTCACCTGCATAACTTTGCTAAATCCACACTTTGATGTAAAAGCCCTTCTTGGTAGAGCCTTGATAGTTCACATTGGAATACAAATGAGTTAAGTCTTCTTGAAACCAATTTAGAGGTTCGAAGCGTGAAATCACATTTTTCGTTTTTTACTCAATATGAAGATATTTTAGATAATTTTTCATCCGATTTATACATCAAAATCATCCTCGTTATCGTTCACAAAATTCTTTTATCAGTAAGGTTATAACTTCAGAGGAAATTGGAAAAGTTAAACGTCGCCTTGCCATCATAGTACAAAAAGTTTATTACCCCACAGAATATAAGACCCTTATCGAAAAACGCCCTTTGTCCTCTAGTAGCTCCCTTCTGTCGATTAACCCAGTGTTGGATGAATTCGGTGTCATGAGATTGAATGGTCGTTTGGTCAAATCTGACACTTTAACTCTTGCCGAAAAATACCCCATCATTTTGCCGTATTCGTGTCGTTTCACTCGTCTCCTTGTTGAATATGTGCATACAAAGTCCCTTCACGGTGGAAACCAACTAATGTTGCGTCTCCTTCGTATGGAGTATTGGATACCTCGGGTGAAAGTTCTGATCCGCACCGCAATTAGTCGCTGTAAAGCCTGTTTGTTAGAGATGCATCGATCATGTAATCAAATAATGGGTGCTATCCCTCCTGAAAGAACTTCTGTTACTAGAGCCTTCACGAACACGGGAGTCGACTTTGCAGGTCCTTTTGACATTAAGTCATTCACTGGTCGGGCCTGTCGTATAACGAAAGGATATGTCTGCGTGTTCGTCTGCTTCGCTACCAAAGCTGTTCATCTAGAAGCAGCATCTGATTTGTCCTCCGCCTCGTTTCTTGCCACATTTTATCGTTTTATAGGTCGTCGTGGCTGTCCAAAAACAATACTTTCAGACAATGGTACCAACTTTGTCGGTGCCTCTCGAGAACATGAAAATGAGGTTAGGAAATTTATTCATGAAAGTCGTGATAAAGTTTGCTCCACCTTAGGATTTCAGGAACTTACTTGGCAGTTTATACCAGCTGGTGCTCCCCACATGGGTGGTTTATGGGAGGCAGCGGTAAAAAGCTTTAAAAAAACATTTTTATCGACATGCAAAGCCCTTATCTTACACCTTTGAAGAATTCTCTACCATTTTGACTCGAATAGAGGCTTGTCTGAATTCTAGACCCTTGTGTCCGATGACAGATGATAAAAATGATTTAGTTGCACTTACTCCTGGTCACTTTCTTATAGGAGCTCCCCTCCTTTCTCCACCCGAACCCCTTATAGAAGAATTTCCCTTGAGCTTAATTAATCGGTATCGAAAGTTGAAAGCCTTAACACATCAATTTTGTCTTCGGTGGAAAGAAGAATATTTAGTCAGTCTCCATAAGCGTTATAAGTGGAAATTCCCCCAGAGAAATTTTGAGATAGATGATTTAGTTGTGATTCGCCACGAAAATCTGCCACCTACTTCATGGAAGTTAGGACCTGTTGTCCAGACTTATCCAGGTATTAACGGGAAAGTTCGAGTTGTCGACGTCCAAACTGCTCAGGGTACAGTTAGGCGACCAGTCGTTAAATTAGTCGTCTTGCATAACTAAGCCGTTTTCTTTTACTCTCTTTCTCTTTCCTGTTGTCATTTTTTGGTGTGTTAGAATGTCCTCTCAACAAGAATTATTCCCAGAGGTTATTTTGTCCGATTACGGCGAGGTGATGATGTCGGATCGGAAATTGGAAGCGGAGATGTTGGCTACCAGTCTGGGAATCCAAGCGAACCCCGAAGATCCAAATTTGGATAATGTCCCACCACCTCTGTTAAGAAGGAAGACAACCAACCAATGTCAAATCCGCAGGCTACCGGTTCCTTGGCTGTCGTTCCTGCATCGAACGCCGCAAAAGGTGGGAAAAGGTCCCCGGTATCTTGCAGAATATGCACCCACCAACATCTTTTATATAAATGTCATACGTTTAAAAGGATGACACTGGAAAAACGTTTACGGGCTTATTAGCTTATTATCGGTGTTGTTTCAACTGCTTAACCCCTGACCACATTTCTAAAAAATTGCCCCGTCCGTCAGTCGTGTAGGCATTGCAATGATCGTCACCACACGTTATTGCACAAGGAACGTAGGTCTAAAAATTCATCTCGCGCCGTGCAAAGAACGTCTACCCCAGTTGTGCCTCGAGGTATTTTCCCTGTGCCACCCCCTCACGTTTTGCCGACTACCGTACTGCCCATTACGCGATCTTTGTTTTTGTCCCACACTTTGTTGATAAGAATTTGCGTGCCACATTCTAATATACCGGTCCGTGCGTTGCTTGACCCATGTTGTCAAGCAAGCCAAGTCTGCGCATCTCTTGTCCAACACCTTCGATGGCCAACCTCTAAAATTAACCAATCGGAATACGCCGATTTTCTCTACTCAGCAAGTTCTCTCAGCGGAGACCGCAGAGTTCAGATGCCACCGGGCGGTGGTTGTTGTTGGTTTTTCTCACCTTGGTACATGAGAGATTCTTGCTCTCATTGGTAGTAGTAATATACGACAACGATCCTCAGCGATCACCGCGATCCTCTGCGATTGCACTGAGCCCCAGCGTTCACTTGTCGTTTAGATTTGAAAGCGAAAACACCAAGGCCTCTGACGCCACTCCAATTTACAAAGGTAAATTCTTGTTGTTGTAATTTGAAAAGAAAAAGATTCAATAAACCTCCCAACTATTTTTAATACAAAACTAATCACCTTGTGTTCTCATTTATTTTCCATTTTTTTTGTTTTGCATCACACCCCCACATATACAGAAATAATATTGCATAATCTGTATGTGATCGACTTTAAAATGCCGAATGTACTCTTTATAGTTTTTTTTTCATTTCTTTCCATCAGTTTTGTATAAACATTATATTTTTAAAAATTTTTCTATAACAATACACATCGTAGTTAACCACTTTTTAATAATATTGTCTTAAAAATTTAAAAAGTGTTGTACGCGAAACACATACCAAATGGAATTGAAATATTACAGAAACATCTTTAAAAATACAAAAACCCATGTATCTAAATAAGGTTATTAGCTAGAAATTTCAAACTTTGTGTCAGTTATTTATTTCGATATTCGATACCTATGTATCGAAAATAGTGATGTACGGTGAGAGCTTCATATCGAAAACGCGATTGCCGAAGGTGCCCCAGTCTCCCCTACTAGCTTTATCGCGAAACCTTTTTAAATGTCTGACGAGAGAAGAAGTTGTGGCATGATTTGATACATCAAACTTTTCAACAACCAATATATATATATATATATATATATATAATATTCCACTTGTCAATAAAATAGTATTAGGAATGGTGAAGGACGAAAATGCAGAGAGAACTATGTTAGAATTTGTTCACCTTCGTCTCAAAATGTATGCAATACCAGTGAGTAATAACCCAGAAGTAAAAAATATAAAGGTGTCAAAAACTCTGTATTACAAAAATATACAATTGACACTTATAGAGATTGGTTATATAAAAGTAAGTCATATATCTATAATATGTATACATTTACATCGAGGAAATATGATGTGTATAATAAACAAAGGTATGTATAAGTTATCAAGATAATAGACTACAGAAATGTGAATTACATTTAAATGATAATTTAAATGATTTACCTATAGAATTGCTTTCACCATTTAGGTATTTCCCCCATATAATTATACCTCCTCAAGGAAAGAATTGAGATACAAAACAAAAATATTGGGTTCGAAGGTCATTGGAACCGTAATTGCACGCAGATGTGTTGTACCTACTTCTTGTGTTGAAGGGAGGTTCCGTGCTTAGTAACGTAGAAAAAGAAGATCACTCTCAATAAAGACGCCAAAGAGAAAACAACTGCCTTTCATTCAACAGAACGACATCACCAGAAGTAGCGATAAAATATTATATGTGCAACAGGTTATGGACCCAGGACACTCTGAAGGAAAAGTAATCAGTGCATAAGACCGAGAAAACTCTGAAGAAATCTCTGTGTGAAATAGTTTGGAAAGTGTGCAGTACAGAAAATAAATACCCAGGAAATCTCGTCAGGCTGTGTGTCATTGTAAAGATGAGTTCTTTATACAATATCGAGAAATTGTCCGAGAACAATTGATTCATCAAGAGTTATGGAATGTCGTGGAGGAGGCAGATAATGAGAAAAAAGGTGCCGTATGGAAGAAGAGAGATGTCTTCAATTGTGCTTAGTGTCACATCCGTGCAGCTATGCTACATTAGATCATGTAAAACGGCACGAGAAACGTGGAAGAATTTGGAGGATATTCTTCTATCAAAGGGACCAGTGCGGAAAGTGTTACCACGCGAGTATAAGAACAAGAGAAAGCAACAGTGAGAGTCGAGGGTCATCGAGTACGCAGAGAAAAGGATTCAAGTGCTATAATTGCAACGGTAGAGGTCATTACGCAGCAGAATGTCCGAGTGCTCAGGTAGATTCAAGTATAGAAGAAAATCCCAGTGAGCATGCGTACACGGTTTTGGCAGCGATGGACAATAAGTATTTGAAGAAAATCATCTGGTGTCTAGACAGCGGTCCATCATCCCATTTATGCTGTGATCATAGTTTGTTTGCGACATATGAGGATCACCGAGAGCAGATTACCCTTGCAGGCAATAAAAGTATTGTTGCAAGAGGAAGGGGGAAAGCGGTAATTAGCAACGGAAAAATAGAGCTGAGAAATGCGTTGTTTGTCCCAAATCTGCAGACGAATTTTATTGCGATTGGTAAGGTAGCGGAGAGAGACGTCGTAAAATTTGGCGCAAGAGAAGCGACGATCCTAAACAAACAAGGAGAAGTGGTACTGTCAGCGAAAAGGTACTGTTACCGAATCGAATCAGAATGTGTTTCTGCCAAACAAAAGACCAAACGTAATGAGTTTACGATGCCCTAATAAAACGATTGATGCGAATCCAGTGCAAGTATCTGACCACAATCAAGAACGAATCTCGAATGTGTTTCGAAGAAGATGTAAGCCAACCGGAACCGAGCCATATTATATGTCCAACAATTTATGAATAACTCACCAGAAATTCCTAAGAAAATTCATAAGAAAGGTGTCAAGCCGACGAAGAAAGTGTAGAATTTTTGAAACAAGTTAATTTAAAAGTAAATCCCAATGTCAGAAATACGTAATATAAATTAACATTCTCGGATGAAAATATTATAAAGAACACTATCATAGCTATGTTGCCTATATATATTGATGAAATGCGCATAAGCATACAAAATCAAGATCTTTATATATTACCATCAGAAAGCTATCTGTACATTGAAGGCTATTTGAAAAAATTGGGTTTCCCTGCATCTGAAAGTAATGCCATGAATAATGTAATATAAATTAACATTCTCGGATGAAAATATTATAAAGAACACTATCATAGCTATGTTGCCTATATATATTGATGAAATGCGCATAAGCATACAAAATCAAGATCTTTATATATTACCATCAGAAAGCTATCTGTACATTGAAGGCTATTTGAAAAAATTGGGTTTCCCTGCATCTGAAAGTAATGCCATGAATAATGTTGAATGGAGAATAGTTTGCGACGTAGAGGCTAATTCTTTTCACTTTATCTTTATCAAAGTAGTTGTTAACAGTAAACATTATTTAATTGTTTTGAGAAGTGCCAATGACGCAGATGTATGTTATTCAACTGCCTCAAAGGAAGGCATTTGTCTTACCATTACAAACATTGTGTGGCACGTTCAACACATACGTTTGTCAGACTATGGAAAAATTAGTCTCTTGAATAAAATTACAGATGGAAAACCGCTTACGATGGCATTTCGTAGTTGGAAGTGCTATTATATATATATATATATATAATATTCCACTTGTCAAGAAAATAGTATTAGGAATGGTGAAGGACGAAAATGCAGGGAGAACTATGTTAGAATTTGTTCACCTTCGTCTCAAAATGTATGCAATACCAGTGAGTAATAACTCAGAAGGAAAAAATATAAAGGTGTCAAAAACTCTGTATTACAAAAATATACAATTGACACTTATAGAGATTGGTTATATAACCGTAAGTCATATACCTATATTATGTATACATTTACATCGAGGAAATATGATTTGTATAATAAACAAAGGTATGTATAAGTTACCAAGATAATAAACTACAGAAATGTGAATTACATTGAAATGTGAATTTAAATGATTTAGCTATAGAACTGCTTTCACCACCAGAACAAAAAAAGACTTTTTAATGCATACCTTCAATAAGTTGTAAAATAAAATAAATAAATAAATTTGTAAAAAATAAAATAATACATTTATATTTATGTTTTCATTTTGTTTAGTTGTATGATTCAATAAATACATATAAAATATAAAATAAAACATTCATACTTATATGTTTTCAAATATAATCTACTTTGTGTACAATTCCTGCCAAAGGAAAATTGTTGCCTTTTTCAAATGCAAAAGCTGCATACAGCGGTATTTCACGATTGACATACAGTTTTACATTCCAGATATGTTTCCTACCACCAATAAATGTTGGATTAAAATAGCACTTCCAACTACGAAATGCCATCGGAAGCGGTTTTCCATCTGTAATTTTATTCAAGAGACTAATTTTTCTATGGTCTGACAAACGTATGTGTTGAACGTTCCACACAATGTTTGTAATGGTAAGACGAATGCCTTCCTTTGAGGCAGTTGAATAACATACATCGGCGTCATTGGCACTTCTCAAAACAATTAAATAATGCTTACTGTTAACAACTACTTTGATAAATTCTTCTGTAAATCGTAGTAAACGGTTTAAGGGGACGCTAAATTGAAAAGAATTAGCCTCTACGTCGCAAACTATTCTCCATCCAGCATTATTCATGGCATTACTTTCAGATGCAGGGAAACCCAATTTTTCAAATAGCCTTCAATGTACAGATAGCTTTCTGATGGTAATATATAACGATCTTGATTTTGTATACTTATGCGTATTTCATCAATATATATAGGGAACATAGCTATGATAGTGTTCTTTATAATATTTTCATCCGAGAACGTTAATTTATATTACGTATTTCTGACATTGGGATTTACTTTTAAATTAAATTGCTTCAAAAATTCTACACTTTCTTCGTCGGCTTGACACGTTTCTTATGAATTTTCTTAGGAATTTCTGGTGAGTTATTCATAAATTGTTGGACATATAATAACATATCGCTACTTCTGAGTTGTTTTCTCTTTGGCGTCTTTATTGAGAGTGATCTTTTTCTACGTTACTAAGCACGAAACCTCCCTTCAACACATGAAGTAGGTACAACACATCTGCGTGCAATTACTGTTCTAATGGCCTTACGTGTGTGTGTTGCCATAACGTAACACATACGTATGCATATCTCCAATACTCCTCCTTAACACACATACATAGGTACCACTATAAATTCATTACCAAATATTTAATACCTGACTTACATCTATATATACAGTATATTCTTATTCTAATATAAGTCTAATTTTCTCCTCCTGGATGGTGTCTCATTATTGCTCTTACAATGGCTCGGTACACTTTCCACACTGGTCCCTTTGATAGAAGAATATCCTCCAAATCCTTCCACGCTTCTCGTGTCGTTTTACATGATTTAATGCAGGATAGCTGCACGGATGTGACACTAAGCACAATTGAAGACATCTCTCTTCTTCCATACGGCATCTTTTTTCTCATTATCTGCCTCCTGCACGACATTCCAAAACTCTTGATGAATCAATTGTTCTCGGACAATTTTTCGATATTGTAAAAAGAAATCACACAGAGATTTCTTCAGAGTTTTCTCGGTCTTATGCACTGATTACTTTTCCTTCAGAGTGTCCTGGGTCCATAACCTGTTGCACATATAATATTTTATCGCTACTTCTGGTCATGTCGTTCTGTTGAATGAAAGGCAGTTGTTTTCTCTTTGGCGTCTTTATTGAGACTGATCTTCTTTTTCTACGTTACTAAGCACGGAACCTCCCTTCAACACATGAAGTAGGTACAACACATCTGCGTGCAATTACTGTTCTAATGACCTTCGAACCCAATATTTTTGTCTTGTATCTCAATTCTTTTCTTGAGGATGTATAATTATATGGGAGGGATGCCTAAATGCTGGCCGATATATTTTATTAACGTGAGGTTCGAGTTTTTATCACGATTTCCTTAGAAAACCGAATGATTACAACCGACGGCTAAATCGTCTTAGAATTTATAACTTGTAGGGTGAAACTGACTATTTCGAATAACGACTATCCCATATACTATATTAGAATGCGCCTATATGGGGAAAACACCTACACACGGAACTAATCAGGTAACTATTTGAATATCAGAAGGGAGATATATAGGAATAACCCCAAAAAGGGGCTAATATTAATCATTTTTGGTAGGAAGATTTTTTACCATATGAGACCACAAAATACATAAAATATCGAAAATTGGGCGGTACCCTGATATGGTAGGCATAGCCCCCACCTATATAGCCTATCTTCGAATTTGACCTGCCTGGAGACAAATGACGACTCTACGCAAGATGTTGGCCATTTATTATGATTGCTTCAGTAGATAGCTTGATTACAAAATACGGTCGGACGGACATGGCTAGATCGTCTATATATATATCATACGTCCATTCAGTACATATGTTCTTCTATAGTACGTCATTCAAATCTACATTTATATCTCAACCCTAAACACCAATTCCGATCGCAACAAAAATCTATCTCTATACTAAATTTGGTGCCATTTTTTACCGTTTGTACTCTTTTAATACTTATTTTGAAAAAAACCAAGTGAAAAAGCGATAAGTTCGGCTGGGCCGAACTTTGGATACCCTCCACCATAGATATAATGACAGGTACTAGAAATGAAAATAAAGGGTACATACCAAAAAGTGGACCTATACCGACATGTCTAAAACGGATTATGTAAACCATAACACAAATTTCTGAAATATTTAATTGATAATTCAAATTCGAAGATGGGGAATATCGGTCCACTCCTTCTGAAACCTTCACACAGGGGCTAGTTCTAAATGCGGCTATAGTTCATTATCGAACCTTTCGTTCTAATTTTTATATCGCTATCCTCCGCAGGAGAAATGATTACAGTAGAGTCTTAGAACCAAACTCAAAACGCGGAACAAATCAGATAACTATTTTAATATAAACAAGTGAAAAAGCTTTAAGTTCTGCCGGCCGAACTTTGGATACCCTACACCATAGATATACTGACAGGTACTAGAAATGAAAATAAAGGGAACATACCAAAAAGTAGACCTATACCGACATGTCTAAAAACGGATTATGTTAACCATATTAAAATTTCAGAAATTTTTAATTGATAATTCAAATTCGAAGTTGGGGAATATCGGTCCACTCCTTCTGAAACCTTCACACAGGGGCTAGGTCTAAATGCGGCTATAGTTCATTATCGAACCATACGTTTTAATTTTTATATCGCTATCCTCCGCAGGTGAAACGATTACAATAGAGTCTTACAACCAAACTCAAAACGCGGAACAAATCAGATAACTATTTTAATATAAACAAGTGAAAAAGCGTTAAGTTTGGCCGGGCCGAACATTGCATACCCTCCACCATAGATATACTGGCAGGTACTTGAAATGAAAATATAGGGAATGTTTAATTTAGAAAATCTTGGAGATTTACACTTTTATTGTGTTTCAAAACGCATTGAAGTCCATATTCGTTACAATCTTCATACTCCGTAATATAACAACATTGAAATGTCAAATGGCAGATTCTAACGAGTATGGAATTAGCTCCGACCCCACCTTAGATTATTATTGTTGACACTCAAACACTCTCTTTTCGTTGGCCTACCAATCAACAGGTAATCTGTCACAATCTCTATTTTTTCCACTCTTCTTTTGTTTCATCAATAAAGCAACCGCTTTTATTTTTTCTTTTATTTGCACGCAATTTTGGCGTCAATATTTTGGTCCTTCGAGCCGGATACGAGCTTTTGGAAGCGAAGTTCTAATTGGGTTTTTTCTCGTTTGCCTTTCAACAGCAAAAAACAACAACACAACTTCCCCATACCTCATCATCTCAATACCATTATCATCATCCTTATTCACATCGTCATCAATACAATCTTCATCAAGAAAAACAGGTAGGTCAGTGCTGTGCTATTTTATTTTCTTTGTGAGCTCGCGATAAAAAAATAATAACAACCAAAACATAAACAAATTCGACGGCCTATACAACAACAAATACAACGGCCGCTTTACAACGTTTGTCGTTTCGTTTGTCTCTCCGTCTGTCGTATATTAGTCGCGGACGGACTAATCGCGATCAGTGAAAAAAAATTTAAAATTTACGTATTTAATTTGTGGGTTTATTCTAAAATGTGAGTCGTTAATATTTAATAAATTTTCTTTTAAAAGTTTTTTAAAAACAATTTGTTTTATTAATTGAAATTATTAAATTATTTTTAAAATAAATATCAATAATTTGAAACACCCAATACAACGGCCGCTTATCACTTTATCTTTATCAAAGTAGTTGTTAACAGTAAACATTATTTAATTGTTTTGAGAAGTGCCAATGACGCAGATGTATGTTATTCAACTGCCTCAAAGGAAGGCATTTGTCTTACCATTACAAACATTGTGTGGCACGTTCAACACATACGTTTGTCAGACTATGGAAAAATTAGTCTCTTGAATAAAATTACAGATGGAAAACCGCTTACGATGGCATTTCGTAGTTGGAAGTGCTATTATATATATATATATATATATATAATATTCCACTTGTCAAGAAAATAGTATTAGGAATGGTGAAGGACGAAAATGCAGGGAGAACTATGTTAGAATTTGTTCACCTTCGTCTCAAAATGTATGCAATACCAGTGAGTAATAACTCAGAAGGAAAAAATATAAAGGTGTCAAAAACTCTGTATTACAAAAATATACAATTGACACTTATAGAGATTGGTTATATAACCGTAAGTCATATACCTATATTATGTATACATTTACATCGAGGAAATATGATTTGTATAATAAACAAAGGTATGTATAAGTTACCAAGATAATAAACTTCAGAAATGTGAATTACATTGAAATGTGAATTTAAATGATTTAGCTATAGAACTGCTTTCACCACCAGAACAAAAAGACTTTTTAATGCATACCTTCAATAAGTTGTAAAATAAAATAAATAAATAAATTTGTAAAAAATAAAATAATACATTTATATTTATGTTTTCATTTTGTTTAGTTGTATGATTCAATAAATACATATAAAATATAAAATAAAACATTCATACTTATATGTTTTCAAATATAATCTACTTTGTGTACAATTCCTGCCAAAGGAAAATTGTTGCCTTTTTCAAATGCAAAAGCTGCATACAGCGGTATTTCACGATTGACATACAGTTTTACATTCCAGATATGTTTCCTACCACCAATAAATGTTGGATTAAAATAGCACTTCCAACTACGAAATGCCATCGGAAGCGGTTTTCCATCTGTAATTTTATTCAAGAGACTAATTTTTCTATGGTCTGACAAACGTATGTGTTGAACGTTCCACACAATGTTTGTAATGGTAAGACGAATGCCTTCCTTTGAGGCAGTTGAATAACATACATCGGCGTCATTGGCACTTCTCAAAACAATTAAATAATGCTTACTGTTAACAACTACTTTGATAAATTCTTCTGTAAATCGTAGTAAACGGTTTAAGGGGACGCTAAATTGAAAAGAATTAGCCTCTACGTCGCAAACTATTCTCCATCCAGCATTATTCATGGCATTACTTTCAGATGCAGGGAAACCCAATTTTTCAAATAGCCTTCAATGTACAGATAGCTTTCTGATGGTAATATATAACGATCTTGATTTTGTATACTTATGCGTATTTCATCAATATATATAGGGAACATAGCTATGATAGTGTTCTTTATAATATTTTCATCCGAGAACGTTAATTTATATTACGTATTTCTGACATTAGGATTTACTTTTAAATTAAGTTGCTTCAAAAATTCTACACTTTCTTCGTCGGCTTGACACGTTTCTTATGAATTTTCTTAGGAATTTCTGGTGAGTTATTCATAAATTGTTGGACATATAATAACATATCGCTACTTCTGAGTTGTTTTCTCTTTGGCGTCTTTATTGAGAGTGATATTTTTCTACGTTACTAAGCACGAAACCTCCCTTCAACACATGAAGTAGGTACAACACATCTGCGTGCAATTACTGTTCTAATGGCCTTACGTGTGTGTGTTGCCATAACGTAACACATACGTATGGATATCTCCAATACTCCTCCTTAACACACATACATAGGTACCACTATAAATTCATTACCAAATATTTAATACCTGACTTACATCTATATATACAGTATATTCTTATTCTAATATAAGTCTAATTTTCTCCTCCTGGATGGTGTCTCATTATTGCTCTTACAATGGCTCGGTTCCGGTTGGCTTATATCTTCTTCGAAACACATTCGAGATTCGTTCTTGATTGTGGTCTGATACTTGCACTGGATTCGCATTAATCGTTTTATTAGGGCATCGTAAACTCCGTACGTTTGGTCTTTTGTTTGGCAGAAACACATTCTGATTCGATTCGGTAAACAAAAACAAATTATTGACCCTTTTCGCTGACAGTACCACTTTTCCTTGTTTGTTTAGGATCGTCGCTTCTCTTGCGCCAAATTTTACCACGTCTCTTTCCCCTACTTTGCCAACCGCAATAAAATTCGTCTGCAGATTTGGGACAAACAACGCATTTCTCAGCCCTATTTTTCCGTTGCTAATTACCACTTTCCCCCTTCCTCTTGCAACAATACTTTTATTGCCTGCAAGTGTAATCTGCTCTCGGTGATCCTCATATGTCGTAAACAAACTACGATCACAGCATAAATGAGATGATGCACCGCTGTCTAGACACCAGATGTTTTTCTTCAAATACTTATTGTCCATCGCTGCCAAAAGCGTGTACGCATGCTCACTGGGATTTTCTTCTATACTTGAATCTACCTGAGCACTCGGATATTCTGCTGCGTAATGACCTCTACCGTTGCAATTATAGCACCGGAATCCTTTTCTCTGCGTACTCGATGAACCTCGACTCTCACTGTTGCTTTCTCTTGTTCTTATACTCGCGTGGTAACACTTTCCACACTGGTCCCTTTGATAGAAGAATATCCTCCAAATCCTTCCACGCTTCTCGTGTCGTTTTACATGATTTAATGTAGGATAGCAGCACGGATGTGACACTAAGCACAATTGAAGACATCTCTCTTCTTCCATACGGCATCTTTTTTCTCATTATCTGCCTCCTGCACGACATTCCAAAACTCTTGATGAATCAATTGTTCTCGGACAATTTTTCGATATTGTAAAAAGAAATCACACAGAGATTTCTTCAGAGTTTTCTCGGTCTTATGCACTGATTACTTTTCCTTCAGAGTGTCCTGGGTCCATAACCTGTTGCACATATAATATTTTATCGCTACTTCTGGTCATGTCGTTCTGTTGAATGAAAGGCAGTTGTTTTCTCTTTGGCGTCTTTATTGAGATTGATCTTCTTTTTCTACGTTACTAAGCACGGAACCTCCCTTCAACACATGAAGTAGGTACAACACATCTGCGTGCAATTACTGTTCTAATGACCTTCGAACCCAATATTTTTGTCTTGTATCTCAATTCTTTTCTTGAGGATGTATAATTATATGGGAGGGATGCCTAAATGCTGGCCGATATATTTTATTAACGTGAGGTTCGAGTTTTTATCACGATTTCCTTAGAAAACCGAATGATTACAACCGACGGCTAAATCGTCTTAGAATTTATAACTTGTAGGGTGAAACTGACTATTTCGAATAACGACTATCCCATATACTATATTAGAATGCGCCTATATGGGGAAAACACCTACACACGGAACTAATCAGGTAACTATTTGAATATCAGAAGGGAGATATATAGGAATAACCCCAAAAAGGGGCTAATATTAATCATTTTTGGTAGGAAGATTTTTTACCATATGAGACCACAAAATACATAAAATATCGAAAATTGGGCGGTACCCTGATATGGTAGGCATAGCCCCCACATATATAGCCTATCTTCGAATTTGACCTGCCTGGAGACAAATGACGACTCTACGCAAGATGTTGGCCATTTATTATGATTGCTTCAGTAGATAGCTTGATTACAAAATACGGTCGGACGGACATGGCTAGATCGTCTTAGAATTTCACCCTGATCATGTTTGATGAGTTACAAACGAAATGACAAAATTAATATACCCTCCATACTATGGTTGAGGGTATAAAAACACATTGAACATTTATATATAACGGACATATAGCATATATATATATATATATATATCATACGTCCATTCAGTACATATGTTCTTCTATAGTACGTCATTCAAATCTACATTTATATCTCAACCCTAAACACCAATTCCGATCGCAACAAAAATCTATCTCTATACTAAATTCGGTGCCATTTTTTACCGTTTGTACTCTTTTAATACTTATTTTGAAAAAAAACCAAGTGAAAAAGCGATAAGTTCGGCTGGGCCGAACTTTGGATACCCTCCACCATAGATATAATGACAGGTACTAGAAATGAAAATAAAGGGTACATACCAAAAAGTGGACCTATACCGACATGTCTAAAACGGATTATGTAAACCATAACACAAATTTCTGAAATATTTAATTGATAATTCAAATTCGAAGATGGGGAATATCGGTCCACTCCTTCTGAAACCTTCACACAGGGGCTAGTTCTAAATGCGGCTATAGTTCATTATCGAACCTTACGTTCTAATTTTTATATCGCTATCCTCCGCAGGAGAAATGATTACAGTAGAGTCTTAGAACCAAACTCAAAACGCGGAACAAATCAGATAACTATTTTAATATAAACAAGTGAAAAAGCTTTAAGTTCTGCCGGCCGAACTTTGGATACCCTACACCATAGATATACTGACAGGTACTAGAAATGAAAATAAAGGGAACATACCAAAAAGTAGACCTATACCGACATGTCTAAAAACGGATTATGTTAACCATATCAAAATTTCAGAAATTTTTAATTGATAATTCAAATTCGAAGATGGGGAATATCGGTTCACTCCTTCTGAAACCTTCACACAGGGGCTAGGTCTAAATGCGGCTATAGTTCATTATCGAACCATACGTTTTAATTTTTATATCGCTATCCTCCGCAGGTGAAACGATTACAATAGAGTCTTACAACCAAACTCAAAACGCGGAACAAATCAGATAACTATTTTAATATAAACAAGTGAAAAAGCGTTAAGTTTGGCCGGGCCGAACATTGGATACCCTCCACCATAGATATACTGGCAGGTACTTGAAATGAAAATATAGGGAATGTTTAATTTAGAAAATCTTGGAGATTTACACTTTTATTGTGTTTCAAAACGCATTGAAGTCCATATTCGTTACAATCTTCATACTCCGTAATATAACAACATTGAAATGTCAAATGGCAGATTCTAACGAGTATGGAATTAGCTCCGACCCCACCTTAGATTATTATTGTTGACACTCAAACACTCTCTTTTCGTTGGCCTACCAATCAACAGGTAATCTGTCACAATCTCTATTTTTTCCACTCTTCTTTTGTTTCATCAATAAAGCAACCGCTTTTATTTTTTCTTTTATTTGCACGCAATTTTGGCGTCAATATTTTGGTCCTTCGAGCCGGATACGAGCTTTTGGAAGCGAAGTTCTAATTGTTTTTTTCTCGTTTACCTTTCAACAGCAAAAAACAACAACACAACTTCCCCATACCTCATCATCTCAATACCATTATCATCATCCTTATTCACATCGTCATCAATACAATCTTCATCAACAAAAACAGGTAGGTCAGTGCAGTGCTATTTTATTTTCTTTGTGAGCTCGCGATAAAAAAATAATAACAACCAAAACATAAACAAATTCGACGGCCTATACAACAACAAATACAACGGCCGCTTTACAACGTTTGTCGTTTCGTTTGTCTCTCCGTCTGTCGTATATTAGTGGCGGACGGACTAATCGCGATCAGTGAAAAAAAATTTAAAATTTACGTATTTAATTTGTGGGTTTATTCTAAAATGTGAGTCGTTAATATTTAATAAATTTTCTTTTAAAAGTTTTTTAAAAACAATTTGTTTTATTAATTGAAATTATTAAATTATTTTTAAAATAAATATCAATAATTTGAAACACCCAATACAACGGCCGCTTTACAACGTTTGTCGTTTCGTTTGTCTCTCCGTCTGTCGTATATTAGTCGCGGACGGACTAATCGCGATCAGTGAAAACAAAAAAATTAAAATTTTTCGTATTTAATTTGTGGGTTTATTCTAAAAAGTGAGTGGTTAAT
Source organism: Musca vetustissima (assembly GCF_032173495.1). Classification (NCBI taxonomy): domain Eukaryota; kingdom Metazoa; phylum Arthropoda; class Insecta; order Diptera; family Muscidae; genus Musca; species Musca vetustissima. The sequence continues at coordinate 28,269 of NW_026882000.1, forward strand.
ATTTAATAATTTTTCTTTTTCTTGTTTTTAAAAAACAATTTGTTTTATTAATTGAAATTATTGTTAAAATAAATATCAATAATTTGAAACACCCCCACTCACTCTAATATTTGCTTGCATTCTATTAGAATAGCAAGAAAAAATAATAACCAAACGCAAAAATATTTTCGTTTGTTTCTTTTTCCACTGATCGACAATACACAAGTATATTTAGCTACATACGCTGGTTAACGTACGTACGTTGGTTGTCACCATACACAATTATAATTACATAGTTACTTTGGTTGACATACGTACGCTGACGGTCAGCCACTAGCCTATCGTTTAACCATACACACACGCTATACACATACATACCTTTTGTTAGGCAGCCGTCGCTCGCCTTGTTGAGTTGTTTTCATTCGTTTCTTCTTTGTTACGTGTACGCTACACACATCGGCTCGGTCGAACATTTATATATAACGGACATATAGCATTAATATATATATATATCATACGTCCATTCAGTACATATGTTCTTCTATAGTACGTCATTCAAATCTACATTTATATCTCAACCCTAAACACCAATTCCGACCGCAACAAAAATCTATCTCTATACTAAATTTGGTGCCAATTTGTACCGTTTGTACTCTTTTAATACTTATTTTGAAAAAAAAAACCAAGTGAAAAAGCGATAAGTTCGGCTGGGCCGAACTTTGGATACCCTCCACCATAGATATATTGACAGGTACTAGAAATGAAAATAAAGGGTACATACCAAAAAGTGGACCTATACCGACATGTCTAAAACGGATTATGTAAACCAAAACACAAATTTCTGAAATATTTAATTGATAATTCAAATTCGAAGATGGGGAATATCGGTCCACTCCTTCTGAAACCTTCACACAGAGGCTAGGTCTAAATGCGGCTATAGTTCATTATCGAACCTTACGTTCTAATTTTTATATTGCTATCCTCCGCAGGTGAAATGATTACAATAGAGTCTTAGAACCAAACTCAAAACGCGGAACAAATCAGATAACTATTTTAATATAAACAAGTGAAAAAGCGCTAAGTTCTGCCGGCCGAACCTTGGATACCCTACACCATAGATATACTGACAGGTACTAGAAATGAAAATAAAGGGAACATACCAAAAAGTAGACCTATACCGACATGTCTAAAAACGGATTATGTTAACCATAATAAAAATTTCAGAAATTTTTAATTGATAATTCAAATTCGAAGATGGAGAATATCGGTCCACTCCTTCTGAAACCTTCACACAGGGGCTAGGTCTAAATGCGGCTATAGTTCATTATCGAACCATACGTTTTAATTTTTATATCGCTATCCTCCGCAGGTTAAACGATTACAATAGAGTCTTAGAACTAAACTCAAAACGCGGAACAAATCAGATAACTATTTTAATATAAACAAGTGAAAAGGCGTTAAGTCTGGCCGGGCCGAACATTGGATACCCTCCACCATAGATATACTGGCAGGTACTTGAAATGAAAATATAGGGAATGTTTAATTTAGAAAATCTATTGAGTTCATTCTCTTGGGCATTTACACTTTTATTGTGTTTCAAAACGCATTGAAGTCCATATTCGTTACAATCTTCATACTCCGTAATATTACAACATTGAAATGTCAAATGACAGATTCTAACGAGTATGCAATTAGCTCCGACGCCAACTTAGATTATTATTGTTGACACTCAAACACTCTCTTTTCGTTGGCCTCCCAATCAACAGGTAATCTGTCACAATCTCTATTTTTTCCACTCTTCTTTTGTTTCATCAATAAAGCAACCGCTTTTATTTTTTCTTTTATTTGCACGCAATTTTGGCGTCAATATTTTGGTCCTTCGAGCCGGATACGAGCTTTTGGAAGCGAAGTTCTAATTGTTTTTTTTCTCGTTTGCCTTTCAACAGCAAAAAACAAAAACACAACATCCCCATACCTCATCATCTCAATACCATTATCATCATCCTTATTCACATCGTCATCAATACAATCTTCATCAACAAAAACAGGTAGGACAGTGCAGTGCTATTTTATTTTCTTTGTGAGCTCGCGATAAAAAAAAATAATAACAACCAAAACATAAACAAATTCGACGGCCTATAAAACAACAAATACAACGGCCGCTTTACAACGTTTGTAGTTTCGTTTGTCTTTCCGTCTGTCGTATATTAGTCGCGGACGGACTAATCGCGATCAGTGAAAAAAAAAATTAAAAATTTTCGTATTTAATTTGTGGATTTATTCTAAAAAGTGGTTAATATATAATAATTTTTCTTTTTCTTGTTTTTAAAAAAACAATTTGTTTTATTAATTGAAATTATTAAATTATTGTTAAAATAAATATCAATAATTTGAAACACCCCCACTCACTTTAATATTTGCTTGCATTCTATTAGAATAGCAAGAAAAAAATAATAACCAAACGCAAAAATATTTTCGTTTGTTTCTTTTTCCACTGATCGACAATACACAAGTATATTTAGCTACATACGCTGGTTAACGTACGTACGTTGGTTGTCACCATACACAATTATAATTACATAGTTATGTTGGTTGACATACGTACGCTGGCGGTCAGCCACTAGCCTATCGTTTAACCATACACACACGCTATACACATACATACCTTTTATTAGACAGCCGTCGCTCGCTTTGTTGAGTTGTTTTCTTTCGTTTCTTCTTTGTTACGTGTACGCTACACACATCGGGTCGGTCGAGTGTGGTTAGTTAACACGTTTGGTACAAAGTTGAAAATTTTTGTTTATTGAATTAGTAGTGTGTGTATGACTATTTGAAATATAGTTGTGTATAATAATAACGCAATATACCCTACAGTCCGCATTGGTAGACATTTATATAGATAATAATTTTTAGTATTATTTTATTGAATTTAGTTGAAAACAATATAAATTTGATATTTTTTGCATATATTTATATTTATAAAAACTTTATTTTGATTTGATTTTTCAAATGAGTGAAAAATGTATCGAGAAGTTTTGTCGATTTTTTAATTCAATTTTCTTTAAAATAAAGCTTATTCTTGTAGTTTCTTGGCTACAATTTTGATATTATCGTTTAATTTTCGGCATTTATCGAAAAATATTTGCTCTATTTTTTTGGTTTTTGGTTACACTTTTGTGGTTTTTTGATATATTCTTGGGAATATTTTGGAAATTTTCGAAAATTTTTGAAATTAATTTGTAATTGGAAACAAGTTTGGTTTGTTTTTTTGAACTATTTGTATCGGTTTTCAAATATTATTTAGAATATTTGGATTGTTTTAACAAATTTGAGCTGTATTTCATTGACAGTTGTGGTAAACTCGTCGGAATTTTGAAAACTTGTTGGACATTTTTTGGAATTTTATTCAAATATTGGAAAATTTGTTCGATTTTTTAATTTTTATTTCGATTTTGGTATTTTCCTTGAAGAATTTTGATTTTTCGGGAATAATTTGGTCGAATTTTTGTCGAAAATTTAAATCTAATTGGTATATTTTATCTTCAATTTTCGTTCTTGATTGAGAAAATCATCACATTTTGGAAAATTTTCGTAATATTTTTGATTGTTAAGCGGTTTTTTGGCATTTAATACTCCACGATGTTTACTCCTTTGGATAGTTTTATCAGAGTTTCTGACTCTTTTGTCAAATTCGTGGAATATATCCGGGCAATGAAATCCGAAGATATTAATATTTTTGCTCTGGAAGTCCGTAGCGTCGAACTAGAAAAAGTTTGGGAGGAAACAGAGGATAAGTTTAGAACTTTACGACTAAAAAAATTCTCGAGTCGGCTGATAGGAAATTTGAGGTAGTGTACCAAAAATATATGGATTGTTTATCGAACTTGAATTGTAAGCTGTCAGAATTAAAGGGCGAACCACAATTGTTGTACTCTTTCCTAGTAGTACAGTAGCTTCTCTAACGCAGCATCACTGTGATATTCCTAGGGAAGCGCACTCTGCAGGTGTAGCGGTAGAAAAATCGAGGTCTCCTCTCCACACTCTTCAGGAAGTTGATAATTCAGCTACTAGCTCTCCAATTGAAGATCCTAGTACTCCTCCGACCTTTACTATTCCCCCAAATTTAGACAGTGTACATAGTCTAACATTACCTCCATGTGATACTGATATTTTCGAAGGAGATTTTCAGTCATGGCCTACGTTTAGAGACCTTTTCAGCACGGTGTATATAAATAATACGCGTTTGAGCGATATTGAGCGTCTTTGCCATTTAATGCGCAAAACCAGTGGAGAAGCTCGGGAAATTGTGTCGAATTTTCCTACAACGCACCGTAGTTTCGGTCTAGCGTGGAATGCGTTGAAAGACACGTATGATAATCCGCGTTTACTTGTCCACAATCAATTGAAAGCCCTGTTTGCCTGTACTTCAAATTGAATCCACTTCGGGTCTAAAACTTATCCAACGGGGTATTAACGGTTGTTTGTCAGCGATGTCTATCTATGACATCCCAACAGAAAATTGGGACCCATTTTTAGTGTTCTTGTGTCTTCAACGGCTACCCAAAATTACTTAAACCTTGTGGGAGCAAAGCGTTAGGGACAAAGCAGCTATTTCACTTTGGAAAGATTTAGATAGCTTCATAACTGAAAGAATTAGAACTCTAATGTGCCTCCATGATATGAGAGGAAGTGAGCAGGCACCCAAATCTAGCGTAGAAAGGGTCCAAACACATTTGACTAAATCGGATACGTCAAATACGTTTAAGTCGCTACGAAAAATGGATTGTATTCTTTGTCCGCAACACGTCCATCAACTTTTTGAATGTCCTCGTTTTAGAAATATGTCGATTTCTACTAGATTCTCGATCGTTGAGCGTCATCGCTTATGTATCAATTGTTTGCGAAAGGGGCACGAGGTTAAAACTTGTCGAAGTAAGCATTGGTGTTCTCAATGTAGCAGAACACATCACACTTTGTTGCATCGAAACGATTCATCACCAAATAAGTCAAATACTACGGTTTGTTCGGTAAACCGGAGTCCCAGTAATTCGCCAACTTCTGCACCTGTCAACCCTAGTGTCGCATCCACCACATCTGGTGTTTCTCGGCAGGTCTTTCACACTTCCCAAAATAAATCGGTATTACTGGGGACCGCTACAGTAAATATTCTCCATGGTGGTGTTTCTTACCCAGCAAGGGCCCTAATAGACCCCGCTTCAGAGTCGTCGTTTTTGTCTGAGCGGCTTCAAAATCGTTTGAAACTCCCTGTCTCGTCAACTAATGTTAGCATTTCGGGCGTAAATTGTGCAATTTCGGCGAATTCATTCGTCTGGCTGATGTTAACCTATTCGATTCTAGACCAGTTGATCTTCTGCTAGGTGCCGATTTATACCCTAAAATATTGTTAGAGGGATGTCGTTCCATAATTTCGGGAACTTTGCTGGCACAAAATACAGTTTTCGGTTGGCTCGTTACGGGACCTATTCCTTCGTCACAAATTAGGACCTTCACCACTACTATTCGCAGGAAAAATTATAATACGCAGGAAAAATTATAAATCAAATCGGCTGGAACGGTCCTCTTGTGGAAGCCAGGTTCGTAGAATGGCTTAAATTTGTAGTCACATCTCCCCAAGTAAATGCAATTCAAATTTATCGGTGTGTTCGGTACACTTCTCAATGTTCGACAGAATTGCATGTAATTTCGAATGCATGTTCAAACCATTTATCTTTGACAAAGCTATTGAAGCGTTAAGAATAACCGCAAAATGGGACTTCAGCAAAGGATTTGCTACACCGGCAGTAGCAACATGTTTGACAAGTTTAATAAAAAAATGTGCAAAAATACAAGGAAATGAATTTATAAAGAAACAAGACGATGACTCAAAGTATCTTATAGATAACTTTGTTTCCCTTTGGATAGATGAAACACCAACACAGATTAACAAAAAAGCGATTGAAGACCGCGAAAATAAAAGGAGAAACAAAAGAGTTGATTTGCCTAACAAAAGTGATATTAAAATACTATATGATTATTTGAGAACAAAAATGCTACATTCAATTGCAATATTAACTGACAAATTTTGTTTCGTTGCGTGGAAAGATCTTGTAGAGGCAACTCTAATTTGTATTCAAGTATTTAATCGGAGAAGAGCGGGAGAAATCGAAAGACTTACAACTGATAATTTCAACAATAAAGAGGAGATAACAAATAGTGTAGAAGCTGGACTTCTTGAACAGATGTCAGAACAATCCATTCAATTTGCAAAACAATTTGTAAGGATATCTTTACGGGGAAAATTAGGAAGAACGGTAAGCGTTCTACTAGACCCGATGTCCTTAAAATCTGTCAATCTGATACTGAAATTTCGTAGAAAAGCGGGAATAAAGAAAACTAATCCGTATATATTTAGCGCGCCGGGAAAGTCAGGTTTGTCGAAAAAGTACTACCGAGCCTGCCCATTGCTAGCGAAATTTGCATCTCAGTGCGGTGCTTCAATTCCTGAAAATTTAAGAGGAACAAAACTGCGAAAGCATATTGCCACATATACGTCGTTGCTAAATGTCCAAGAAGCTACAGTGGAAAGATTAGCAAACTTTCTGGGACATCACAAAGACATACATAAAACCATATACAGAGTACCAGTACCAATGGCAGAAATAACCACTGTATCTAAAATTTTATTGTCCGCAGCTGGATGCAATATTGCCAATAATTGTGAAAACAACATTGTAGATACCTGCAGCAATCTCGATGATAGCGTACAATATGAAGCACTGGATGATAAATCATCTACATCTGACTGCGTATCCTTAACATCTAATGATGAATCAGCAACATCTGAATATGCAGAAGATTCAAACGGGATAAATTTAAGTAAAGAAAGAAAACGTAGCAGTAAGTTAAAACTAGACACGTATTATTATGATTTTATTACCTAATTCTATGTTGGTAAAATTTTTAATTTTTCTTTTTGCAATGGATCAATTATTTTGTCGGACAATATTGATGTTGTATATACTCTTTATTATATATATATTGATGTTGTATATACTCTTTATTCCAGTTATTCGATATAATTGAGTTCATGAACTTTATGAATGAATGTGAAATTGTCGAATACGATTACTTAATTGATCCACTCTATTCAGAAGTGCTTAACACTTTTTCTTTTAATGTATTTAATATTCCTTTTAAATTTAATTACGTCTTAAACACCTCAAATTGTATAAAAAATGCATTTCTTTATATTTATATTTCGATTTAGCATCTCCTTTCGGAAAAACGAGAAGAATTAGATGGACTATTGAGGAAAAACATGCAATTAATTCGATATTTGGAAATATCTTAACTTTGGAAAAATTACCGTCTTTGAAAGAATGTGCAAATGCAATAAACACAAATAAAATTCTCCGCAAGAGAACCCCTGCTCAAATTAAAACGTGGATTGATAATCAACGCAAAAGGCCCAAGGTAATATAATACATATTTATTTAAATAGCACTTATGCAGAATAACATATTTTATTTTTTAAGATATTATAAATTCAAGTAAAAATACTTATGTACAAATGTGAGTTGTAAAGGGAAGAATAATGAAGGTAAATTCATACATCATCTTTAAATATACCCTTAGCTATATGACTAATAATTGTGTATAACTCCAATTTCGTTTTAGATAATTCGGAGTTCGGAGTAGTCACGCCCATCTGGCTAGTGCACAAGATAACTTTCTTAAACCAAGATCCGATACTCTGAAAGTGCCTTGAAAATGAAGAAAAGCTGTAACATTTGGAAATCAGAACTATTTAAATATTTAATTTTTATTATTCCAATTATATTCCTATTTTAGATTTAGATCTCTCTTTCCTTAATATTAAATATATATATATCTAACCTTAACATATAATTATAATATAAAATATAATTATAAAATGTTCAATTAAGAGTAATTTAATTTTTGTAAACAATTGTACTGTACTAAAATAATAAATATTGTACCATGGGGTACGATTTTGAAATATCGTGCTTTAAATTATTGTATGTAAGTTTCTCTATACGGAACTAAAAATATCAAAAACTATACTACCAAATAAAGCAAGAAATGTACCTTAATGTATGTTAAGTTCTGCTCCGCCGAACTTTTAATACCCACCACCATGGGAGTTACAATCAAAATATCTAAAATTAATGGGAACTCATGGGAAAAAACTCATGTCATGATAGCGAAACATACCTGAGAAAAATATGATTTAATTCTTCAAATACCTAATAGTAGGGTTACCGTTGTATGGGACTATACCAAAACAAATTTTTGGTAGGGAGATTTGATAGTCAATGAGAGTACAATATACCAAATTACAACCAATTCGGTTGAAAAACCTGTCCAAAATATCCAAAATGCCACCTTAAGTCAATAGTATTTATTTTTAGTACGGATATTTGTTATACAATGAGAACCCAAAATACTAACATAACCCCAATTCTGTGTTATATTATTTCTTTTACATGTTTTTGGGTTTGCCTTTAAAAATAATCCTTTAAGGGCCCCCCTCCCTCATTCACGATTTTATTTTTTCAAAATTTTAAATTGGCTTGTAAATGTATACCAATGTTTGTTGAGGTTTTTTATAGGTTTCTAAGGTCCATATCTTTTGATCCACAACATATACATCCACATATTGCACCATTTTGGAAAGGGCAAATTGTGGTCTTTCATTTGAGTCGGGGTTGAAGAGGGACTATAATGGGCCCAAGTTCGACTTTTAGGGAGTTTTTCAAAAAAATCAGGGACTATATATCCAAAATGGTTTGAGACCATATTATCATATTACCACTCAATGGAAAGGTATTTTTATAACCTTTAATATAATACCCATATATACTACCAAATAAAGCATGAAATGTACTTTAATGTATGTTAAGTTCTGCTCCGCCGAACTTTTAATACCCCCCACCATGGGAGTTACCCTCAAAATATCTAAAATTAATGGGAACTCATGGGAAAAAACTCATGTCATGATAGCGAAACATACCTGAGAAAAATATGATTTAATTCTTCAAATACCTAATAGTAGGGTTACCGTTGTATGTGACTATACCGAAACAAATTTTTGGTAGGGAGATTTGATAGTCAATGAGAGTACAATATACCAAATTACAACCAATTCGGTTGAAAAACCTGTCCAAAATATACAAATTGCCAACTTAAGTAAATAGTATTTATTTTTAGTACGAGTATTTTTTATCCGTGTTAAGATACGTGTCGACAATCACAGACTGAGGTAGCTTCGGCAGCGGCGTTTTCGATATTGAGTTCTCGTTGTACATCACACACACAACAAACATCACTAGATTTGATCAATATGTATCGAATATCAAAATAAATAACTATCGCAAAGTTTGAAATCTATAGCTAAAAGCATTTTCCAGATGTTTTTGTAATATTTCCCTTTCGTAAGTATTTCATGTAACGTATACTTTAATAAAAATAATTAAAAATATAATATATTTATAAATTGACTAGCGGGCCCGGCAAACGTTGTCTTGCCTAGCAATATTGTTTATGTATAATCTTCGGTTTGTTTTTATACCCTCCACCATAAGGTGGATTGTACAGATTCTTGTAATACCTTCGTATTTATCAGATCACACTTGAAGTAACATTACAGTACTTAATATATACAATTTGTTAATAAGGGAGTCATGTTGCTATTTTTGTCATCTAAAGTTTTTATTGAATCGTGGAAAATACATTTAAATGCACATATACGATTGGTTACAATTCAATATATTATAAGACTTCCATATAACGGTAGCGCAATATAAACCTAGTTTTTTGTAACCTCTACGATTTACAACTTTGACATTTGCACATACATTTCTATTACTTATAAGATATTTGATATTGAAAATGTTCAACAGAATTGCTTCTAATGTAATATTAGGAATTCTTATTGAGCAGAAAATCTCCCTAATTAATAATATCAATATTGACCCAAGTATTCGGATAGCTCCCATATAACGGTATCCCTTAATATTCGGTATTTGGCTGTAATTTTATATTCGGCCAAGCTTTAAAATATCTCGAATAAATTTACATGAGTGACTATGTTTTCGCACTGCAATTGTAAACTTTTAATTTTTTGGTTGTAAGGTCGCAGGTAGAATTCAGTGATAGTTTTCTTTCGATAAACATTTTTTTTTGCATTCCAACAATCATTTCAAACATATCTAATGTATTTTCTTTCATATATATTTACTACAAAAAAAGTTGTTATAAATTTCCGTAAAATACCACAGGTGAGGCACCTTTGAACATACCCAGTAAACTCCGGTAAAAAACGGAGTTTTTAACTTTTGGCTTCGATATCTCAAAAATTTCATATGGGCTAATAAGATTACGAAATTAGCTGTATTTTTCATCACATAAATTTTTGTTTTTATGTCATTTTATGTTTTAAGTAAGTTTCTATGTGATTTTTTTTTTTTTGAGCCACTTTGACTTTGTCCATTAAAAC